>NW_010973023.1:6678549-6699225 GCF_000737465.1 Haliaeetus leucocephalus | reverse complement strand
AGGGATTCTGTCGTGGTTTAACCCCAGCCAGCAACTAAGCACCACGCAGCCGCTCACTCACTCCCCCCCATCCAGTGGGATGGGGGAGAAAATCAGGAAAAGAAGTAAAACTCCTGGGCTGAGATAAGAACGGTTTAATAGAACAGAAAAGAAGAAACTAATAATGATAATGATAACACTAATAAAATTACAACAGTAGTAATAAAAGGATTGGAATGTACAAATGATGCGCAGGGCAATTGCTCACCCCCCGCCGACCGACACCCAGCCAGTCCCCGAGCGGCAAATCCCTGCCCCCCACTTCCCAGTTCCTAAACTAGATGGGACATCACATGGTATGGAATACACTGTTGGCCAGTTTGGGTCAGGTGCCCTGGCCGGGCATGAGAAGCTGAAAAATCCTTGACTATAGTCTAAACACTACTGAGCAACAACTGAAAACATCAGTGTTATCAACATTCTTCACACACTGAACTCAAAACATAGCACTGTACCAGCTACTAGGAGGACAGTTAACTATATCCCAGCTGAAACCAGGACAATACGGCACAAGTGCTCCTGCCGCAAACCCTCTCTTTAAACCTCCCCCACCTACCTTCAACTTCTGCTTCTACTATTCTAAATGGGGAAATATAGTATTTTGCTATTATGAGTGGAAGTAGATAGAAGCATTCTATCTACAGCAGGCTATAGAGCAAACTTGTCAGATATTTATAGTATAATGCATTTTAGTGCCTCAGCCAGCTTTATTTGTTCTCTTTCACAATCCAATCCTACCCAAAGACAATAACAGACACTATGTTTTCTGTTTAGCCATGCTATAATTCCTTTGATGCTCAAAATGACTGCTGGAAAGTAGGCATACTCAGGGAGGCAGCCACAAATTGCAAGCAATATTTTCAAACACATTAGAGTGAGTAAGTTTAGTAACCAACAGTTACTAAAATAATTTAAAAGTCAATTTTACATGTGCCATAGCCTCTAGAAATTCATACCATATTTATCAGTGCAGTCTGTATAGAGACAGAGTCTGATCTTTAGCTACTCTGAAATTCTATCTTGAACTTGAAGTCAAAAGAACTACTTTGGCATGTAAATTTTTGCATAACCTTGTCTTAAAATGTGATTTCATACTAACAGAAAACCAGTGAGAAATCAGAGTCAGATGCCTTAGTATCTGCTGTGCAACTGAAACCTGACTTGTAGAACAGTACTTCCAGAGTTTTACCTTCTGGACTACCTTGAGTTTACTCATTAGATAAGACTTGGAAATAAGCTTTCATAAAGTAAGTGAACTAAAGACTACCTTCTGTTTCTAATTTTCTGCCATGTCTTATGCTTGCCACAGGCTGTCTTTTCTTACTTCCTTCCTTTACCTGTATGGTTATTGGTGAGTATAAAGGAACAGCCATTTTTTCTAGTTTAAGAAAAATTAAAGATCATTAAAATATACCCTCCTACTTTATACAGAATTCCTAACTGCATCCTGGATGCACTGTTATTTATCAATAACTGTGTCAGCAAAGAATTAATATAAGCTACAGAATATTTAATGCTTCTAGATAATGAAAGCCACATTTTCCCACTGGGGTGGTATTAATCTTCCTGAAGCCAAAATTAATATCCTCCTGACAGTTAAGCATCCTGATAGATTATTTTAAGTGCATATTATTAGCATCAACAACAAAACTATTGAATTTTTTCTTCTATCCCTGTTAACACAAAAGGCTGTGCTTACGGTATTCATAGAGATTGTTACTTCCCCAGAGTAAACAGATTGCTAATAAGTGAGCATCCCCTGTGAGAAATTCTAAAAGAAGCAGGCCTGTTTTTCTCCTTATATTAAACTAGAATTACTTAATGAAAGATAAATGAAAAAATCATATAAAGGTAATTTGGGTATGTAGAAACATTTCCGTTCAGAAGCATCACATGTGGGTGTTTAAGCAAGTTGCAATTTAAGACTAGAAGCAAATTGCTACCAGAATGCTTACAAGTGAAAATGAATGTCTGTAGTTAAAACTGCAATCCCAGTACTCATATCTGTCTCCACAGCATGTTTATTTCACAATAATCTAAGTTCTACCAGCTTAAACGATCTGTACCCACATAGTAATACAATTCCTCAGTGTGAAATCACTGGCAAATTATGTTAATGATTTTACTTCTGTTGCAATCAGTCCCTGTTTCAGCTCCCAGCAAATTACATCCATGTTCATGAAGTCAACATTGTCCTCTGAAACTCCTATGACAATCTTCACAGGTGCACTCCTGCAATAATTTGTATAATTTTCTGGTGGGTTTAGGCTTTGAGGGTCTTTTTTTTGTTCGATTGTTTTTCGATTTAAATTTTCTGAAGTTAACGACTTGACTTTTTTTTTTTTTTTTTTTAAGGGTGTGCACCCTTTCAAAATTGCTTAGGACACCTGTCCATTTAACAAAAGAGACCAAAACATTCTATCTTTATAGTGGAACAGAAGGAAACCCAAGAATAAAAACCAAGTAACTTCATTTAGATGGCCTTCTGCCTACAAAGACTAAAACATCTCCATCATAAGGCTGATGAAGAAAAGACAGATACTACAAAGATCATGTCAATAAAGATTCAAAAAAGATGACTTGCTAAAAAAATGTATGCCTTGGGCGAGATTCATTTGTCACAATTTAGACATTGACATCAAAACCTGCATCACTCTAAAAGGATGACTCAGCTAGTCAGTGTGTCCTAAAGTACTTATCTATACTTAGGGTGAATGAACTGCACCCTAAAGCACATTAACTTTAAAAGTAATCTAGATGACTACCTCAGATTTAGATGTCTGCAATGTAAATTTCTACAGTTACATGAGATTATTCTCACCCCATCGTCTCACACTGCATTGTAGTATATTTTTAATATTTTCCATTAAGAGAAAAGATGTATTTGTTACATTTAAGCAAAGAGCTTAACTTCCTAACTCCTATTCATGCTAAAAATCTTTTTTAGACCAACAGATGTGTAAAGCTTAAAAGCTGTAATACAAAGGATGTCTATCACCAAATGGAAGACTTACCGTTAAGAACATAATTATTAACATTAAGCAACCACTCATCAAAGGTTATCATATCAACATATAACCACAGTTGTTTTCAAAAAGCATTGCTATTTCAAGTAACATTAACAGCTGAAATTTCTGACCCTACATTATTAACTTCAGGAACTTTCTGCAAAGAAAGCTGTCAGAACACTTATGCTTAATCTGCTATCAAAGAAAGGTGGCTAGATGGACCAATAAGTAAGGGAATATCCTAACTCTTACTTCTTGCAAATAGCCCAGAATGTCATTAATGAAGTCTGAGACAGAGAGGTTACAAGAACCCTTTGTTGAGAACCCGATACATCTTTCCAGGTAACTACTGCTTTGTAGACATGCGCCAGTGACAAAAGCCATTTGGATGAAGCATGGCAAGACAAGGATGACATAGCAACTTTAAGTTCTGAGACCTCAGTTTCCTCATTAACTGGCAATGATGACTGAGATATAAAAACTGCATTACACAGGGTTACTGAAATCATCAAATCGCCTTCACTTTTTACCTATGTTGAAACCCTTGGAACTGAAAGAACATGGAATAGCATGGGTCAGTCTGCCTTGCTATGCTATCAGAAATATTTTTGACAGAGACCATGAACAGCATTTATATCAAATACAGAAATTTTGATATTGTTTATTGATATCCAAAGCAAAATAGAGCTATTTTGACAACTCACAGTTCTGATAGATGGCTTCTAGGACACTTGTGAGACAAGAAGCAACTTGAGTGCAGCAGTATACCTGGGAGGAGATCAACTACACAACCACGAGTAACAAAGTAATTCCTTAAAAAGGAGTTAGAGGTGCCGTTAGGAAAAGATGAAGGATTAAGAAACTACTGTGAGACTGTCATGTCAGATAATGTTTTGTATGACCATATGGGTAAGGCTGTAATCTTCAGCTGTAATTTAGGAAGACCTCTATATTTCAACAAATGAGAATTTGAATTTTGAACACTGGATGTGATTGTTAGCATTTTGAAGGACTGGAAAAAATGCTTTTACAAAATAAAATCCTTATGCAACAATAATAAAAAACATGTCAGGAGCAAAAGTCTGTTATTTTGCAGAAAATAGCTGGAAGTGTAAAACTTGCAGAGAGGTAGAAGCTAAAAATAAAAATAAAATATAAGAGAGCTAGTACGTACATATGTGTATGTATACACACACTTACCAAGTATAACCAGGTTTGTAAATCACACAGGTGCAGTCAGAAGCTAGTTATGCAAGCGTTAATTGAATAATGTTACAGCTGTTCATTTAAGTCCTATCCAACCAGAAATCCATCCTAGAGACAAAAGGCAATTACAGTCCTAATTCATTTTACTTAATACTAATGATTTATGACTGAATTCTGGGCTATGCCACATTTCTGAATGTTTGTTCTGTAACAGGGATTAAGAAAACCATACAAGCTATTTTACTAGGACTGAAAGATGTGAACTGGAAGTCCTTTTATCAGTGACATCTCCAGACAGAAAAACGGAACAGTTTCATCTCAAGTGAGCAGGCATTTCTACCAATACCTTAGCACAGTTATTTGATGCTGGAGAGAAAACAAAGAACCTTACATTGGCTACAGTTTTAGCTGATACTGAGGGAAAGAAGTATTGCAAGATTCTCTGCAGAATGCAGAGAATAAAACCAACTTTTCTTTTGATAACCAGGATTACTAATGGGAAAGTGACCATCTTGAATCTAAACTCATGAATTAAAACATTCAGCTTACTTCTGTCCAAGATGGCTAAATCATTCTTTCTGTTTGGCATTAGAAGAGTATCTGCTCACAAACTCTTTGCCTCCAAGACAGTTCTGTGGCTCTCAAATACAGCAGAGACCATTTTTTGTCAAATCAACTGCAAGACTGTTTCAGAGGAACACTTGTAAAGGGGCATATAAAGGAAGCCTGCAGACTAACAACCTAAAGAGACTCAAATATTCTGGCAACAAACTCTAGCCCTCAGGACATCTGCTGTGATCTGATGCTTAAGGTGTTCCAAAAGCACTCCCAAGAGACAGCAAAAAAAATAGCAAAAGTAATTCTAGTACCTAGAGAGGAAGGTTCCTACTCAGGAAACCTTACTTCATTTCACATCCATCTGCTTGAGTTGAGAACATGTGTGTGGAAAAGTGTCAACTCTTTCCTGCCTCATCACTGGTTGCACGTAAAGGTCTGTGCATTAATCTTAACTTCTCTCTCCAAAGAAAATGAAAATTAGTATGCAACTCAAGTGCAATTGAGGAATCTGAATCTCCAAGCACTGTCATTCTAAACAACTTATACCCATGACTATAAATGGAGATTTAGAAAGTCATGTAAACCTGTTTTTGATGAAGTGCATGACAGTGACTGACTCACAAGCTTGAAAACAACAAAAACTATACAGTGGCCCTGGTAAATATGTAGATTCATGATTAACCAACACTGACAATAAAACTTTGGAAATGGGTGATCTCCCAGCATTTTTCTTTTTCTGTCTGAAAGTCAACTTTCAGTATTGGTTACTGAGAATTTTTTTTTTTTTCTTTGGGGGGGGAAAAAAAAAAAAAAAAAAAGAGATTATAAGCCAAAAGTATCAGAGAGGAATAAGAAGAATGCAAAACATTATTTAAACAGCCAAAACTGCATGGAACATGAAGTTGGTTTGAATTTTAATTTTATATATTTTGCAGAAGGCATTCATGACAGAAACGCAGATCTTAAAATGTTAATAAGGAAACACTGAAGACAAAATTTTACACACATGAAATGTTAATTTTGTAAGCTGACATCAATAATGAGTAACTGCTCAGAAGACCCAGAATGCAGTTTTACAGGACAGCTAAGTCAGCCAAATGGAAAGCAGCTGCAAGGGCTGTCTCCTGACCACTTTTTGCCACCCCAGCACTGTGAAAGCACAAGCACTTACGTGGCTATGGGGTGAATCACATCTATCTAGTGCATTACACAGTAAGTGGGTGCATAAAATCTTCTGCTAAAACAGCATGAGGTAAAGACGGTATCTTTTTTTCAGCTGCACTATCAACTGAAAACACATCTAAAATGGTCCAAGTTATCACATGGTACAAACTGCCCTTTCATGATTGCAGTAAGACATAAAGGAAATGGAGAGCACATGCGGTTAACGGATATTATGCCAAGGCAAAGTCTTTCTTGCCCACAATACAAACATCCACAATATGAACAAATAGAGAAAGATTTAAACACTAATTTATATTGGTTTAATATGCTAAAATGTATTTTAAATATATAGGGAAAATGTAATTTTTAAAATTAAGTTTTTAATATGATTAAAATGTTCATGTGCCTATCAAGTCATAAAATCTAAAGCCTGTATGAACACCAGGCAAGCATAGTATCTTACAGCAATTTTTTAAGTCTCTGACATTGTTCCATTTATGAAATACCTATATTTGAAACAACAACATTCACAGTAAGCTGATCACTAAGGAGTATCAGAGTGCACAAAATTTAGTGTTTACTTAGAACTGGCTATCCCAAAATGGACATGGGCTATTTTTCCTTGAAAGTACAAGTTCTTGAAACAGCAATGCATTATACTCTCTCTGCAGACAGCTACAAATACACTCAGTAAAAACACTAAAAAATGATAAATAACGCTCCAAAGATTTACTCTGGGATGGGCCAAGTTTTTTAAAAACTCCTAGCATTATTTGCCTCTAAAATAATGAAAACCTCTAAAGACACAACATGCTTACTCAATACAGGAAAATCTCCTTTATACCTGTTGTGAATACTGCAAGTTTATACTATGGCTGAGCACTTGTAACAATTACCTTTTGTGCAGCAAGATGGAGAGCAGTTCTTCGGCTACGATCAGCTCTATTAACATCGGCTCCAGCCTTCAGCAATGCCTCTGCACAGTCCAGCCTGTCTGCCAATACACAGTACATAAGTGGAGTTCTTCCAAACTGGTCCTCTTTATCTTTCAGCTCAGAGTTTCCTAAAAAAAAAAATAATCACATAAAAGAGTTAAGTCTATAAGTATCTAACTAAAAGTAGTACTTTTTTCTTAAAAGAGTATCTTATTACAAATGAACAGGGTGATCAAAATAACGGAGTATAAGATAAACTAAAAGTTACTACTTTTTACCCTATTTTTACTGACATTTATAGGACATTTCAAAATATATTTACAGAAAAATGTACACTCAGAAAACATTAGCTCCACAAATACACCTAACCACCAGTAACATTCTGCAGTGGCATAATTATAAATAATTTTAAAACAGTTATACAGATCTTGGCTGCAAAGATTACTTTAAAAAATATCAACAGCACATAAACCAAATAGTCCTTCTGAAACCTGTAAACACTGTAACTAAAACAAGCTTTGAAGCCTACTCACAGCAATGTTTATTTTAAGAGCATAAACACATCAATATTACATCAATACCATTATTTACTTCATAGTGCCTTACAATATGGAAACTACTAAAATACTTTGAGCTTTCTTGAATTGGTAAGGTTAGTAAGGCAGCAATTAAGCTAAATAAGAAGTCTGAGGTCCTATTAAAAAAAATCAAAACATTGTACTCCTATTCAGTCAAAAAAAACCCCAAAACAACCAAACCAACCAGTATGCACCCTTAACTATAAAGTTTCATATTTCTATTACGTCACCACATAGAAACTAGCACTTATACATTCATGGGTATCAGCTATCCTACACACCCCAACTCTAAATTTGTCTACAATAACTCAAGGAACATTGAATTTTAGCAGGTAAGTTAATTTTTCTTTTTAAATATTCCCTTGTTTGCATGACTGTTGATGCTTCAGAAGAACTCCAGCAGAGACATGGTTCTTCTTTACAAACACAATCTTTACTTTTCCCCAGCATATTATACTTATCTACATATCCAGTAATTGTATTCTTAATTATAATTTCTATTCATTTACCCAGCAGAAGAGTCGAGCAGATTCAATGTGAATCAAGGGGAATATCAAGAATTAAAATTCCCTACCAACCAAGCCTCTTGCAAAAAACCACTGTTAAGCAGGATATTGCCAGTTAGAGCAATCATTTGCTCGTTCACTCTTCTGAGTAAACTTTAAAAATGTTGAGGGAATACCATGTCATTCTCATGATTCATTCCGTAACACCTTCTCTTGCTTAGAAATTGTGATTAGCACTGAGAAAACTCTTTCTGCTCTGTAAAAAACAGCTTAGGAATGTTTCTGAACTCTTCTGTGAATGCAGATATAGAAGAATTCTTTTTGCTCTTCAACCATGGCCTTGTCTTCCCTGACTGCCCCTTCACCTTGACAATTCACTAGTTTTATAACTAATTTTTATGTCTCTAGCAGATTATTAAAAAAAAAAAAAAAAAAAAAAAAAGGTTTTTTACTGACTTGCATCTACCTTCCTCAGACACAGGTTATGTTTTTTGAAGAACACCTTCCTGCTTTTTAATATCCACCCTCACACTGCTGTTTAGCCATGCTTGATTCCCTTCGATCTTCCTAAACTTTTTCTTCTGTTAAGTGCTTTTGCATTCACTTCACACTGTAAACAAGGAGTTTACTCTTTAGACTCATCTTTAGATTCTTTGTAGCAAGTTTTTTTCATTTTAATATCCTTCACCATTTTTAGAGTATGCAACTACAGCTAGCTGCTGTTGCTTATCCATGTGTACTCTGGTCAAGAGTTAGAAAATCTTGCTTAGTTAACACCAGTTCAGGTCCTACACAGCAGTCAAGAGCAACTCAAGAGTTGGTTGTGTTCTGGGTTCACAGAAATTTCTATTGGCAGCCCATTAATGATTTCTAACAATTTAGTTTTAGGATCATATCCTCAATAGCCATTTACCCAAAACATATGAAAGTAACCTTCATTATTATTGTGTTTCCTGTCAATTCAGATCTCTGATCTTCCTTAGCATGTCACACATATCTCCATCTGGTCAGATGGACAGTAATAAAACCTTAGTGCCATAGTTTCCTATTTAGACCTGTAAACGCAGTCATTAAGCTTTTTTTTGTGTGTGTGTTTAAGCTTGATTTATATGGTCATTTGTTAATCTCATTCAAATCCAAGACTTGTTTTCTGCTTTGGTTTTCAAATGCATATCACCACTCCTCCACCTAAATGGCTTCCATGGATATATCAGAATACACAGTATACAGAAGTAACATTGTCCACATTGATGCCTTCCCTTCCACAAATTTTACATTCTCACTATACAATCAATAACCTCATTTAAAACATGACATCCTGGTTTTTCCACCTAATTTTTTTTAGACTTCCATGTATGTAGAAAAATGCATATGTTTGGGATTTCCACACAACTTCAACTGGTTTGTATAGGATGCTATCTTCTCCTACTGTATGACTGCATAAATGAAGATACAAAATAGCTACAACTCCACCTTCTGTAGATAGGCCACTGGGAACTGCATGTATCCTTGTCAGCTTTTCCTCATTTCTTCCTTTAGAAACCTTCTCATAATGAGCATAACAGCCAAGTCCTGGATTTTTTCAATAAATAAATGACCAAAGTACATTTTTATACAGAAGAAAAATCAAATAATAAAAGAAATAGTAGAAAATTACATTTGTAAATTTACACAGGTGATTTTTTTCCTGTGTGGTTTTGCATAAAACCTGCATAACAGTCTGGTCTGAACTTTGCTTAGAATGCAAGAAGGTCAAGTATTGGATATATCTTATTCATTACTCTTCACATCAAAACAATAGATATCAAAAAAGCTTAATTTTATGGTAGCATTTTTAAGACTTTAAAAAAAATAATATGCAATGTTTCTAAAGGGGAGTTAAAAGCTGTGCAAGTTGAAACGTCTTTGGATTATTATTTATGTCCTGTTATATGTAACTACATTTTGATGTGGAAATATAAATAAGTAATGTAATTTTTACTAATGCTATTTACATATTGATACTGTTTCAACACTTTTTTAAACACTACTTTTTAACACTTTTTGAGAGAAAAGCTCATGTATTGTCTTTAAGTATTCATTTAAGTGTCACCTTATTTTCATTATTGAAGAATGTAATTCTTTATTTCTGCTCAAAATGACAAGTAGTACTATTTACTGAGTGCATTAAAAAGCAGTATATAGAAAAAAAATTACATCACTTGCTTAATTAATGCCATGGCCATTAGGAAATAATTCAAAATGTAACATATGACTTAAACAGGAGAATCCAAAATTTTTATTTTCCTTAACTTGATTTGCTAGACTTTCATTTCACAGTATTAAAATTTCATTGCAAACTGGATGCAGTTTCAAGACAACTCTTCCCTCTACTATTAGAAAAAAGTATTTTAAAACTTATATGTACATATTGTGAAGCTGTCAATGTCTTCTATCTCCATATTTTAGCTAAGAATAAATGCTTTTTCCATTCAACAGAGCATAGTACAGAAACATCAGTTATGAACAACCATGCAGCCCTATGCAGCAACATACAGACACTGAGGTCCAAAGCATAACTTAAAATGTCACTGCTCCCAGCCAACAAGCCAGTTTTTCTAATTAGCTAAGTACAGTCAGGTTCTCTTCCAGTATTAGTTCAGCCTGATAATTTAGACATCACTAAACCATATTTCACTGTTCAGTGTTAACATAGCCTCAACAGTGTCTTAAGTATGTTGAAGCTGATGGGACTTGCACAATCACACGTATTTTTAATAAGAAATACATAAACATGCATTCCTCCCAGTAAGACACATGCACATGGCTCATGCTCATGTAAGACTTGTTCTTAAATCAGCAGTGTGCAAAACTAGTCCCTCTCCCTCAAATTCCAAGTTGCCTTTCTGTTATATAGTTAGAGGATATACAGAACGTAGACGCTAAAAGAAAGAAATGGGTAAGGTCAAGATGAGCAAAAATGGCCTAAAGCTCAAGTACAACGCAACCAAGTAAAGCAACAGACATCTACTTTCATTTACAGCTCACAAAGAGCGATGTAGCTGATGACAAAGAGTTTCCACGACTGCACAGACTCTGAGTGAAAAACGAGCAAGACCTTCAAACCTTGATGCCAGTAATTTGCTTGAAGCTGCTGCACTGTTTAGGGTAAAGAAACTACCTTCAGCTAGCAGTAGGTTTCCTGTTGTTATTATTTTGTTTGCTTACAAGACTCTCTAAGGCCCTTAGAATGGTTAAAATCCTGTGGGCATTTCCCTAAAAGGATGTCTCTGCGCTCAGGCTAAGAGACAGAACAAGGACTACAAGCTACTATATCACCATCAGGCGATAAGGGGGACTAAGCTGATGAAATTCACTAACCACAACACCTTGTGGACTTCACAGTTGCAGTAAATTATTTTCTGCAAATGAGAAAGCACAGGTAGCCTTCAACACATTCACATATCGGTGTATCTAAAATGTGCTGTGGCAAAATTAAATTCTCTTCCACACGCCTGCCTAAGAAAGGAAGTTTGTTTGATCCCTCCCCTTTCAGGATCAACATCCTCACCCCATCGGATTATGCATTCCATAAGCTTATTGCCAATGGAGGTCACGAACACCATGGAATCAAGTGGCCCAATTCCAAAATTTAACTCTCATATTCATACCTCATCACTTCCTTACAGTCTATGCAAGCAATCACATCAGACTTTAACATTTCTATGCATTTTTCAAATCAGAAGAGGAGAAAGGGCAGGAAGAGGACATGAATTCTGCTCAATTATTAAAAGACAGACCATCTCTTGTTACTTGCAAGAATCTTGCCTTTTGTAATATCTGATCCGAGTTTTATTCAAGCTCCTGCATTGCAGAACACGGAAGAGAGAAGCAGAGAAGAGAATCAAACAAAAACATGCAACTCCATATCTGCAACCCAGAATTTATAGTTAACATTTACAATGAAACATCATATCAGAGACTTAGAAGCATTTGTTTGCAAGCAATACATGATAAGGGTTTTAGAATGAGGAGTTAGACTGAATAGACACATCAGTATAATGACTACTACACACATTATTGTGTTCTCATAAACAATTAAAACAATTAGATGCATTTTCCGAAAACTCTACATAAAAGCATTAAATGCAAAATGATCCTGCAAACAAAAAATTAACTTTTGCTCTCTTTTTGCCTAGGATTAAAATCATACGGATGGGTTTTAACACTGAAGAACTGTTAATTAAAGACACGTTCAGTGTTGTATAAAACATAGAAAAGAAAATACTGTGAGTATTCCCCAAAGCCTGAGATCATACAATTCTAAAACAATGTGATACAGTACTAGGCAACTCACGCAATGCAAACAATTAGTACACTTTTGTTAGAGCACTGGTTATACAATAAACACTTGGCATGTACTGTACTTTATGGTATTTAACCCGTAGGCTGTTTAGAAAGTCCTGTAATTAAGCATCAGCAGTGGTTAACATAAAGAGACACTTTGTTCCAAAACCCACTTTCTGTATAAAAATTTCTACTTACCTTTGGAACATGGTATCCAGAACACACTGTATTATTTCAAACACCTTTCCTTTAAAAATCACAGGCTACTGGGTGGCAGATTACACATGCATCCATACTCATGAATTATATGCAAATACAATGTATATGTTTGTATACAGTCACACACACTCCATCAAGCTACAGATGGGAAAAGCAACAATCACCAAACAGGTTAGAGGGGGCTACTCTAAGAGACTGTTTAATCAGCCTCTATGCCCCTCCCATGTTAGTAACTGAATAGGGAAAACTCAAAGAGGAAAGTAAGAATGAATTTAGGGGTAAAAAGCCCTCCCTAAAAGGAGAAAGTCAGACTGTATGTTACTGCATATACTGCTAGCTATATAATCAAGATGCAAAGCTTGGCTGTGCTAGGAGAATGTTGTTAAGTGATCCAGCATACGCTCACATACTGCTGAAGTACTGTCCTGAATTAGACGCTGCTGCTAAGTGCAGTCATGAAGTTCAGTGAATAACACCAATTGCTCAATTTACTTCTGGCATCAAGTTATACTTTCAACAGTGCCTGGTAAACAGCTAAAAATATTACTCTGATGCATTCTTCTTCTGCTAGGCAATACTTTTTTTTTGGGTCCTGTCCTGGCAAAAGTAAGGTCTGTGTCATATCCTGTCAAAACACGACAAAGCAGAAAAGCCAAATTTTGCTTGCTATTTGCAAGGATTATGCAGTTTTCTCTCCCATGTAAAAATAATACACAGCATTTTTATTTTGTTGCTGCATAATCACCATTAAAAGAATAGTGATTTCCTTATCTGGTTCTAATGGCTGTTTTGTGGTATGTTTGACAAGGTGTACCAGCAACACAGAAGTACTTGTTCCTTTGTGTTTTCAAAATACATCTTTTGGCTGTGAGATTAACAAAAACACAGTGAAGTTAGCAAAAACTCGTTGTTGTTGCTTCTGATTGTTAGCCAAGATTTGAAAACTCAGACTTTTTTTTCCCCTCTCCACATGCAGGCAGAAGGTTTTTTTAAAAACCCAGGTATTTAAAGCTACTCTGTAGTTGCATCCCACAGATTTCTATAAGCATCTCCATATCAACTGCTCATCTGTTGTTTGTAAAATGTCCTACAAAAGACTGAACAGATAGCATTAAATGCAAACAGTATATGTTTGAGCCATCACATGACAAAATAAAGTTGAAGGCCCCCCAAAAATACTTGTTTCAAACAGCAGAGCTTCTAGAAAGTCAATTCCCTCAAATTTTTTCTTTTGTTTGAGTCAAATCACTTCTAATTGTCTTTTGAAATAATTAGATATACCTTGTAAAGAAGAACCATTTACTGTTTTCTATACAGCTTAGACAATAGATCCACATAGCTTACTATCCTGTCTTCAACACAGGTCAGCAGAAGATACATAAACTTTACTGTTGGTTTAATATGATTACCATTAAATCCTTTACACCCATTAAAACTGACAGTTAATGGCACAAATACAGATTAAGTTTCTTATTATTTCACAGTCCTTCCCCCTTACCAAGCTGCAGGAATGGGATCTTCAAAAAACACTGAGCAAATAAAGCTTCTACAGTATCAGCTGGAATCACATCTAATCAGAAACTCAGAAAATCAAAGTCTTTACCTATCATATCATAGCCTTCCAAATGTATGCAAGATTGGTTTTGGAACAGAGAATATATACTGCTTTTGAAAACTACTAACCTGGAATGCCACACAGGTCTTGGACATAGAGAGAAGGCAAAATCCTGGGTTTTTTTTAATGGATGGGAATTTTTATTTTTTTTTTCACTTCAGCTTCAGACTCTCTCCTTACCTTCAATTTGTCTTGAGAAACATGGTTAGTGTATCAGAATCAAAGTAAAATACAGGGCTGGCTCATTTTGTCCCCAAATACTACACAGTGACAAGACTTCATTAACTATAATAAATGACCTGTAAGACAAGTTTATCAAATTTCCCACAAAAGCAATTCCAAAAATAAGGATTTGCAGCCAAAATATTTCAGCCCAAAGCACTTCTCCAGAATTTCAAATTCCCTGAAACAGGAGTCCTGAATAACTCTTCTGGTTGTATCACTTACCAACTTTATATTTTACTTCACACAGAAGTACCAGTCAAAGGCAACAGGTAACAAAAAGTAAGGAAAATCAGTCATATTTTCAGGACTACATTTATTCTAGAAATACATATAATCAAGAAATGAAAACATATATTAAAGATCAGAGCAGTAAGTCAAAACCAAAAAGCTTCAGTTCTTAAGTAATCTAAATGCATCTACAATGAAAACATTTACCTGCTATTAGCTTTTGGAGGGTACTCTTATCTCCATTGACAGCAGCAGCATGCACTTCAGATGCTAATGAGGAACTACTGAAGAGGCAGTTTGCTGAAATATTCATACTCTTTCAAGGTATTATCATAGGTCAGATTTGCACCACCAACATTTTTTTTAGGAATTCAGTTCTAGGAAAAAAAACCAATAAAATAGAACGAATTTTAGAATCAGTCATTAAAATTACTCAAGCAATGCTAAAGAGAATACACTTTTCTGTTGAAAACAGGAAAGAACAAACACGTTTCTTATTTAATGGATTAAATCTACCTCTAGCCAAAATTCAACCAGAAAAAGCCTACATTAAGGAGATATATACCTATATATATACACCTATATATTTATCTACAAATCCAACAGACTGTTCTTCAAAGTGTTGCTGTGCATGCTTCAGTTCAGTAACCACTGAAGTTTGTTATCAAGTATCAACTTGATATAGTCTTCCGGTACTTGATATCTGGTGGTATTCTACCATGATGGTCTACGGACACATGCAGGACAAGATTTATAAGTTGCAGCAGTATCTTTTATTTGACCAAATGGCATAACTCAAACAATCAGATCAGCTTTCTAGATCGTAAGTGTTCTTCAAACCTGAACAGAAGTGGGAAAACGCGTAAGAAAAGCCACAATGAATTAGACCAGAAGTCTGGCTCTAAATCCTGTCTCAAACTGACCAATGGTAGATGCCAAAGAACAGAGCAAATATATATGTTTATATAAAAAAATTACATATATGAATTTATATATATGAATATGATTTTTTGTCCCCTTCTTCCAAATACTCTGCCAATCTACAATTATTTCTAGTTCAACCACTTCCTGAAGTGGACTTGGTTTCTGTGTATTTAGTACTTTGCAAATTCTGCTTATTTTTTAAATTAATTTCTCTACTATGAACATGTCCAGTCTCCTCTTAAGATTATGCAAACTTATAGCATCCACAACATCCACTGGCAAGCAGTTCCATGCCACAACTGAACAGTGTACGTACAAACTGCTGGCTTTCATCTGCCTTGTCCTGGCTCTTGCCATCTGAGGGCTCTTAATCCTTGTACTGGAAGGGACAGTAAATAAACAATTCTTATCCATCAGAAATTATTCTACAGACTTTTAACATATCCTCCCCAATCATATCTTCCTCTAGCTGAAAGAGTCATAGCTTACTTAGCTGTTACCCAGGCAGCACCTTTTCTGTATGCATGACCATGCTAATTGCCCTTTTTTGGACCTTTTCATGGTTCTGTTCCAACCCTTTTGAGATGGAAAGAAAACTTCACTAGTTATGGGCAAAGTGCAGATTTATGCAGTGGTACAATAGCATTCTCTTCTTTCTTCTCTATTTCTTTCCTAAATCACATCTACCACTACAGTTGCCTTCCTAGCCTCTTCTGAAATGGAACTGCTACCTTTGCTGAACTACCACTGCCTCAAGATCTTCATAATGATCAGCTCAGGTCCACACACTGTTTTGTGTGGACTACATATTGCTACACAGCATCTGTTGTTATTAAGATAATTGCAGATGCATACATATCAACATTGAGGGGAAATGTTATTAAAATACCAGAAAAACATTCACATTTATGTAAAATGAAGTGAAAATTTCTACAGCAGGTATTAAGCATGAAGTAATAAAGGTAAAGGCCTGTACCTGAAAAAAAAACCCCAACCCAACTCAAACCAAAACCCCCAACTTAATACTCTAATATAATTGTAGACTCTCCTTCACAAGCTCCAGACTTCCTTGGAGAGCCGACAAGAAAATTAATACAGGAAGCTTCATGGCAAATCTGATCAGTTACTCAAAGAACATCTGCACAATCATGGTATCAGTTCACACCACATCCCTGGAATAAGCACAAACACAGAACCATGTGGTTGTGCAAACCTGCTCAACAACACATCAATATACTGCATCCACTCTACATGAGAGCACACAGATATAATTCAGACATTGTCTAAAGTATACCACACAATAACTGCAGACTAAGCTTTTAATACACTAGTGTCTAAACTGCTGCTTCTCCATCTTGTCCTCAAACAGCCAAGCACATGCTATGCCACTTCTTACAACAGCTAACAGTATCACTGGACACTCCTTTCCTGAAGTCTGAATGGTTGAGTGTTCATGAGCCATGAAAGCGGGTTCACCATGTTCTTAGAAATATAACCTTACCTTTCAACCTCTCTCCCCTACAAAAACTAGTAATGGTGTGACAAGAAAGGCATGAGATGCTGGTTTCCTTGAGTACATATACTAGAACTCCTTGCTACTGAAACGCTTCCTTGCTTGTGTTCATGGCTCTCCCTCTGCCATCTGTCGGTCACTTCAGAACCAGGAGTAAGTACGGTATTGACTAACTTTATCACTCCTTAAAGAACGTGTATTATGGAAACGTGCAATGGCTTGCTACACTTTATTAAAGCAAGCAATTTCCCCGAACCCAACTTTTGTTTCAGGCACCCCTATAAAATTATTTCAGAAATCACCCTAGTCACCCAACAACCAACTTGCCAACACCAAGCATGTATGGCATTTGTACCTGTCTCAAGTGACCAGTTATTAGACCACAAGAGTCACTTGCTTCTACACCAGCGCTGGTGCACTCTGTTGAGAATGCTGGTGCAGAAGCGTGAGGACGAGCTCCTCACATAACTTTATGATCTGGAGCCACTTCTGGTCATTTGAAACCTATGGAACAACGTGATCCTATCCTACCGCTCTCCTCTTCTTCTGTGAACCTCAGAATAAGATGAGAATGATGATGTTCAATATCTCTTGGAAGTCATGAATGCTTCCATCCTTAGTGAGTTTGGTGAACCTCTCTCTGTTTCAGAAAAGACATCAAACATTTTTTTTGACACACTTGTTTTACCACATAAGTAGGTGATCCTTCCCCTAATGAGAAGTGTGTCATTAATGGGTTCATGGCTTTGCTGACTTCTAGGAGCAGAGAACAGAAAGGACTTCAAAGAGTCTAATGCGACAGGAGGTTAACAACATTTCCACTTTTAGAGGATATAAGACAGGCTAGTGGTGCCATAATACACCACAACAAATTACAGAAAAGCTCAACTTGACTTGGTGCTTAAGAAAGTGGAAGAAAGTGGAGATGCATACGTGACAACGCAAGGTAAAGCTTACACAAGCCCAAAAACACTCTAAGACGTAAAGCACAATTGTTTTAGTTTTAGCATAACAGCCCTTCAAACATTCCCAGTGCTAGCTACAATAGTTTTCTTTTAAGGAGGATAAAGAATATGCACATCCTTCAAAATACTTGCACCATTCTCTGCATCCCAAGTATCCTCTGCTCCTTGAACAAAACTGCTTTTTTGACTTTTTAGGGCACATAGTTGATATGTTTCATTCAAAGCTACACTATTCCCCCCAACCTAGCAGTATGGCTTATGCTTTCTGTTATCTGCTCTACATTATACTGGATAAAAGCAGATGAGGCATTTCTGCTTCAGGCAAATCTGAAGAAACGAAAAGGGACAACATGAAACCGAGTGTCAGTTACAGTGTTTCCCCCCAATTAACTATTACATTTTTCTCCTCGGTTATTTCTACAGCTATATAAATTTGCCTGCTATATGAAGGAAACAACAATACTCAACTGCAATCTGAACAAGAGGAAAGAAAGAGAACGTAAAAGGCTGCAGAGATGGATCATGTGCTACATAGTTTAACATGCACCTGGCATACAAGACTACAGCTTATTTTGAACCTGCCTCCACCTTTTCCTCAAAAGCTTCCTCTGGGTACAGATAAATACATCAGGACTCTCTACATTACTAGGTGGACCTATATGCACCATTGGAATTTTACACTTGTTGGAATTTTAAGATACTAGTTTTATTCCCCAAAGTTACCACTTATGTCTTTTCCTCCATTTTCTTTACATTTTACCCTTCCACAAACAAATAAACTATAATACAAAACATCCAGAGGCAGCAGTGTAAAATTCAGCAAATACTGAAGAACTTAGTAAAGTGCCAGAAGCACCCCAATTACATGAACGATTACTTAAAACTTACTGCATACAGAAGAGAATTATTAACGAAAGATGTTCATAATTTCCAGAGGAAAACAAGAGCCACATCTGCATAAAGTGTCAGTAATCATACAGGTGAGAGAAGCAACCAATTACCTCTACAGCAATTCTCAGTACAGTACCATAACTCCATTGAAAGAGCTAATTCTGTATCTGAGAAATTCTGAAATATTAAGAGGAGCTATAAAAGGAAAATATGTAACTTTCCTCAGATAAGTCTCTCATGTATACGAGAAACAGATGAACTGGTATCTGGAAGACTTGTTTGATAAAGATCCTCATCAGCAGAAAATGAGGTATTTATTCACAAGGGATGAAAAACAACAATAAAAATCAAGAAATAACTACAAGGTCTGCTTATAAAAAGTGACATAATTGACATTATCTGTAATATGCATTTTATTGCTGGAATCAAGTAAATAATTAACTTTTTCTTCTTTAAGCTAACATGCAGAAAATGA
This sequence comes from Haliaeetus leucocephalus, assembly GCF_000737465.1. NCBI lineage: Eukaryota > Metazoa > Chordata > Aves > Accipitriformes > Accipitridae > Haliaeetus > Haliaeetus leucocephalus. The sequence continues at coordinate 6,679,850 of NW_010973023.1, read as the reverse complement.
TTAGCCTTGTCAAGTCACCTGAACTGAAGGGACAGTCATATGGACACCAAGAGCTCCTCAAGGTATGTAAAATTTCACACCAAACTGTGGTAAGTCTACTTTGCATTACACAGATAATCAGAATCACACCGTTTTTCTATTCAGCAAAACAGGAGTTTGTTAAAATTTAAACAAGATCACTCTCTCAAATTTTACCGATACAGTTTCCAAGTGAAGAATGAGCTGCTATGAAAAAATATCAAAGTATTTTTCAAATATGAATTAATTCAGAAGCTAAGACATTCATTCTACAGATAGAGGGGCACAGGTTCTTAAGGTAGACATAGCAGAACTCATAAAAGTTAAAGTTCCAATTTCAGCCTATAAAAAAAAGACACAATTTGTGTGTATATATAGGTGGTTGTGGCTCATGAAACTGACAGACCAAATGATTTCTTGCAGGGTCACACATAAAGTCTGAGCCTGCCGGGCTTTCTTTGAAGCCAAATTGGGCTCGACTTGCAAAAAGCTGATGTAAAGGATTTTCTTTTAAATGGCGTTATGCCCCATTTCACTCCTTACACTTGTGTACATACTGGAAACATGAAGCACGCCAAGTGCAGCTTTCCATGATCTTTTTGAGGCAGCTCTGCACGGTCTCAAAGCACATATAAGCTGTAAGGTCCAAAGTTTTACTGGAAGAGGATGAAGCGCCACATTTTAGGTGTTGCTCCTTTTCAGTATTTAGAACTCAGGAAGCGACAAAAAGCACAAATCTGCTGAAGCGTCGAGGCATAAAAATGAATGATGACGTCCCACTTCAACCCTATTAAGCTGAAATTGCCCAACCCTCCCGCGCCAGCCGCTCTGCCCCCTCACGCAGGGCTGCCTTCCCCCACTCTGAGGAAACGAAGACCCCCCCCCCCCCCAAAGGCGCACAGCGCCCAAACACCCCTCCATCTTCCCTACACCCAAACCCGTTTCCTCAGCCCCGGCGGCTGAAGGGCCGAGGCGGGACCCAGCGACGCCAAACTCATAATACGTGGAACAACTTTCCACGGCCGCCCAGGGGTTTGCCCGTGTCCCCGCCGAGCCGCCTCACCCACCACCCGGCTCGGTGAGGGAGCTGCCCGCGCGCTTCCCGCCACCGCCGGAGGGCTGGCAGGGACCACTCCCCCCCCCGCCACAGACAGAAGGGCCCCCGGGACCCATACCGAGCCCCAGCGACCGGGCAAGAGCGGAAGGGGCTGCGGTACCGCGGGACACCCCACCACCACAGGCGGAAAGGGTTAACCCTGCCCCGCCCGGGCGGTGATGGCGGC
>NW_010973023.1:6677658-6678528 GCF_000737465.1 Haliaeetus leucocephalus | reverse complement strand
GCGCCTCAACCGCGCCCCGTAACTCACCTCGACCCCACCCGCCTCCTCATTGCGCCGCCACCAAGGCCCCGCCCCTTCACCGCCCGGGCGGCGCCCCAGTGCGTGGGCAGGGCCGCGGTGCGTTCTGGGATCGCTCCTGCCCTTCGCTCCCTCGGGCGGCGGCGGTGGCGGAGGAGGCGGGTTAGGAACTACGCTTCCCGGCGTGCCCCGCGCCAGCGCGGGAACCCGGAAGCGGAGCGGGGGAGGCGGGGAGCGCGGGGGCCCGCGGTGGAACTTGCCCGGGTGTTTCCTGGCGACGGGGGAAGTGAGGCGCCGCCGCGGAGAGTGGGAGCCGCGCTTCTCCCCCCTCCCGGGCGCCCGATCTACCATGAGACCCGCCATCTTCCCGCTCCTGCCTGACCCTGGCTGCCTCTTCCTCCTCCTCCTCCTCCTGGTGAGCTGACCGGCTCCCCCCAGCCCTTCTTCCCTTCCCCGCCGCGGGGGGAGCATCGGCCTGGCCTAGGGCGGCCTAGGGGTAGCCGGCGTCCTCCCGCTCGCCCCGTTTCTGGACGCCGGGAACGTGCCTCGGGCCGGGCGGCGGTCCCCGGTCCCGCCGCGGTTCCTCGCCTCGCACCTGCCCGGCGGAGGAGGGGAGGGGAGCGGAGGGAGGCTGAGGGGCGGCTGCGGGAGCGGCCCCGGTTGGCGGAGGCCGGTGTTGTGGCCGAGGCCGATAGGCTGCGGACCCGGAACGGGCCGGGCCGAGGCTCGGGAGCCGGCCGCGGGCCCCGAGTAATCGGCCTGGCGGGCGGTGGGGGCTTCGCCGAAGCTCGGCTTGCCGGCCGCGGAGAAGGCCGGCGTGGCGCCTTCCTTCTTCAGGAACCCAAGAGGGGA
>NW_010973023.1:6661651-6677625 GCF_000737465.1 Haliaeetus leucocephalus | reverse complement strand
CGGGAGGGAACGGCCTTAACGGTGCCTCTGCGGAGCCCGCTGGTCGGCCGTGGTTCGGGAGCTGCCGCCCTTAAACCGAGGGGAGCGAGGTTCCCCTGCCTGCGGCCGGTGCGGCCTCGCCGTGAGGCACGGCTTGCAGCGAAGTAACCTCGTCCGAGCTGGGGAAAGTTCCCGAGCTGTCTTGCACCGCCGTCACGTTTATCTTTAGTTGTCAGGCTACAGCGTTATATTCTTCTTTTAAGGCTGGCGTTACATGCGTGACCTAAGCCACCTCTGGCTTCGCGCACACACGCGCAGAGAAACTCAATCACTGGTGCGTGTGTTTTGTGGAGATAACTTGTCTGTGTTACTTTTTTTTTTTTTTTTAAACAGGCAGATGTAGTGATTCTTACTTTCCCAGAATTGTATTGGGCCAGATTCTGGGCCTTTCGTAGCGTAAGTGACTTGCAGAGCTAAAGGGGACTTGTGTGAACAAGTTTAATAGGATTTGGTCTTAGGATACTAATGTGTTTAATCAATCTACTTTAGACGTTTGGAGGAGTAAAATTGGCCAGAAAATGAAGGAATAATTGGAGGTAGAGGTAGACAGAGCTTTGGGGATCGAAAGGGAAGTGCGTAGTAATATAGCTACTAATGAATGAATTAATCAATAGAAATGTGAGGACAAATACTTATTGAACAGAGCAAGCGCTTGTTATCCCTTTGAAATGTGCGCTTCTACCTGGATAAGCGCTGGTTATAAACTTGCTGCAGTTTCAGGGTTAGTAAGTATATGTGAGTGGTAGGGTTTGAAAAAACACATTTGAAATGTTTATCTATAGATGGCTATTTATAGTGTGTTCGCTCACTATATGAAAGACTAAAGTGAAGAACCTAGTATTTACCAGTTGCATCTGTGCCTTAAAACAACAAGGATGTTGATTATGCACTAGGTTGTTTTTTACCATTGTTTTAAGTACAGAGTCCAATGAGCAAAAACAAGAAACGTGTACTGTTTTAAAGTCTCATTTGAATGAACAAGTACAAGTTTGAAAAAGTGGTCACGAGTTGATGAACACATTTTTCTTTCTTCATGGTACAGTTGATCAATGCAAATCTAATATGCATCAGTTAGATCTCTGTGTGCCAACTACAAAATAGGAAATGGCTAAGATCTGAAATTTCCCCATGTTTTAGTTGCTGTTTCTTTGTGTATGGGTCACTGAAACCAATTCTAGTGTGATTATAAAAGAACTGTATTCATAAAACCTCAAAAAGAATACAGGTCAGAGTTGTTTTCTAAAAAAATAATTACGTAAAATGTTATATCTGTGTAATTCTTCAGCATTGCATCAGGCGTGGCCCTGTGTTGTAAGGTGCCTAGTTACATACTTGGATCATTCCAATGAATCATTCCTCGTAGCAGATTTGTTATGAGTTTTGGAAAAGTTGTCCTGAGCAGACTGGGAGTGGGAAGGGATCCTTTTTCTTTAAAATAGCTGAAAAACTCTTTTACGGAGTAAAAATGGTGTTTTCTCGTGGCATTCTGAGAATCTGGCAAGGTGTACCAGATTAGCTTCAAAGTTCTGGTAACTTTGGTTTTTTTGTTACCAACAGTCATGAATACTTAAGACCAGCAATGTAACCGTGTTCTTGGTTGGTAAGGTTTGGGAGAGCCTTCTTCTCTGCATCCAAAGGATGTGCCATCTAGCAGAGCTTCTTTGAGCATGGCAGTTGGCATATTTTGTGGATAAGTGAGCTTGTTAGTGTTACATCAATGGTTCCTAGAACAGAATGCAATGATACATAGCTGTGAAAACAGCTTACTAAGCTGGTCTTGCTTAGTAATAGCAATGAAGTTAAAAGAAATTATTTACATTTCCAGACTTCTGATAAGTATATTTCTTTTCTACATGGGGAATTAAAATGCTGCCAAAGGAAGAAAGATACAGTGTCAATATCAAAAGAAGTTCCTTTGTCTGAATAAGTTTGACAGTAGAAGATCACTAAAATTTTAGAGGGCTTTGAGTCTCACTCTATTCTTCTCCCTGGTCTCACTGAAGGTTGGGTAGCTAGGATGGAGATTGCAGCGCAAAGCGTTACAGGGATACCTGCCAGTCCCTGCACAGCCCTTTTCCCTTCTAACTTTTCAATCTCACGTGCTAGCGTTGTACTGGGCCACTGGGAGACGAGAAGGACCTGGAGAGAGGACGGGGAGAAGTACAGGCTGGCATGACCCCTGCCTCTGCAGCACTGGAGCTGAGCGGAGGGGTGAGCAGCGCACAGCACAGGCTGTAGAGGATCATGTACAGCCGATTGCAAGACTGGAGTAAGAGATGCATAGTAAAGTCATGTGGCCCCTTGTGCTTGCAGATTAAGATGTTTCTGCCATGTTGGTATATATTGCTTAATGCTGGGTAGGACAGATCTTTAAGATGAATCCAGGACAGTGGAATAAAAGCTGATGGGACAGTGGCTCATCACATTCTCCTCTAAGGCAAGGTGTGGTTCTTTGTCTTTGCTCTAACCAATCATTCTGTATGTTTGCCTCTACTTGCAGATGTGTATGCTTTGCCTATAAGGAAAATTCTAGAACAAGACACTCTGTTGCACATGCTTCTTTATGCATATGTTTGAAAGACATTCGTCATACTACTCAGTACTCCGCTGGGAGGCTCATGCACAGTGTCCCTGAGCAATAGATGTGACTAGCGGAAACCACCAACTGATAGTGAGGGAAATGAAGGGGGAAGTTCTCTGTGGGCTTTTTGTTGTTGTTGTTGTTTTTTTCCCTTAAACAACTAAAAGGATTTCCCAATTCTTCCACTTCAATTTATTAGGTTTCAAAACACCACTACTATACCTTTACTTTGTACCTTGTTTGGAAAGCTGTCATGGACAAAATGAGAACACCTACTTCTTAATATGTTTGGCAACGTGTTTGGAAGAGCATATTTGTCCTCATATTCTGAGGATGTGAGATGTTGGAGTGTTTTCTGAGTCTTAACTAGTTTTTTAATAAGTAGTAGCTTCTTTTCAGTTGGGGTTATTATGGAAGCCTGGTGTATATTCCATTTATGATTCAGGAGCCCCACAATCTAGGTATGCTCTTCCCTATAAATTGATGCAGTTTATCACTGCCAGATAATATTTAGTGTTACAGTTAGTCTTACACTATAATGTTTTATATTTAGTGAAGCTTTCAAAATACTAGTTATATAGCAATGCAATTGCAGCTGTTAGGAGCAGTAACTTAGAAGAGGCACAAAAGTCAATGAACTTTTGAATTTCCTATGTAACTTTTAATTGGAAAAATTACTGTAGGGTAATATTTCTGTTTCTTATTTTACTGCCACTGCCTTTCATGTCTTGTTAATATGACACCAAGTACCCAAACAGTGAAAGTAAAATAAAATAAAATTGTCTTTTAACTTAATGTTAAATACTGTAGTAAGTAGTAAGTTGCCTGAAGAGAAGTTGAACACTCTGTACATCTTACATATAGAGCGTATTTCTACGCATTTGCCTCTTTCTGCGTATGTGTTAACAAACAAATTTTGTAGCCGGGAATCCTGCTCAAAATGTAATATTCTGAATTTGAGCATTAGTCAAAGGTTGTAGTTACAGGCAAATTTAGGCCACTGAGCCTTGAACAATGAAAGGGGTTCCCTCCAAGAGTAGCCTGGGAGTTCTGATTTGTTCATCATCTGTTATGACCTCTAAAGAGTGAAATAGTAGTTAACTGAGGAGCTTTCCCTAGGTTGGGGCGGGGGGCCAGAAATACTAGGGGATGCTTAGACTCTTGCTATGAAGAAGAATTGCATTCTTCTTGCTATGCCATGTGATGGGCAAGTTTTCTGTTTGGAGTCTCAGGAGGGAAGAGAGGAGGGAACTGAACTGATTCTTCAAACTGAAGACTCGGACAATGCTGGAAAATGTATAAATGAGTTATTGACAGTAGGATGTCACAGATTGTATTGCTGGCAGCTGAAGTACTCTGTAGTGACACACTCCTTGATTTTCTTTTGATATCCTTACCATTCTCTTCTGTAGTCTGCTTTGGGTTTTTTTGGCAGGACACCTTTCTTAAGCAAGAGACTGGTCCTCATACTGCTTTCTTGGGAAAGCACAATTACCACTGGTTATTCTTACACATGCCCAGCAGTTATCCCCTGTGTTTTAATCAAGCCTATTTCTTTTGAAAGACTTAAGGATTATATGGTGCTGTTCAGGAGGACCAGTTGTTCACCTTGCAGGCTCTTTTGTAAGCCTCACTTGTCTAGTTTCCAGATACTTTGTTTACTTAAGGGGAGGGAGTTGTCTCATGTGAAAAGCAAGTATACAAATATGCTGTAAATTTTATACCAAAGCTTCTTCAAAAGCTCGTCAAGTGAGTCTGGAGATACATTCAAGTAATATGTGCTTCAAAAATTGAGTGGTTTTGGATGCAGTAGCAATACCTTTTTTTTTTCCTTCTTTTTTCATTTTCCTCTTCCCCCCCCCTTTTTTTTTTTTTTTTTTGAGAGTGAGTTCTCCAGTGATTTAGAGGAGAAACATAGGAACATTTAGGAATGTTAGCAAAAGCAATATAGGGTGTAGATGTCAGCCTAAGGAATGTTTTCTTCCAAAAGAAGCTCTCTAAACTGGAGAGAGCTCCCCTGAGAAGCAGAGGAGGGCAGGTGCATTGTAGAGAATTAGGAAAGGAAAGTGAGATCAAATTTCCATCAGAGTTCTGCCTTTGCACTTCTTTCCTCCCCCATATGTCTTCATTCATCAGAAGCATGCTAACCATTGGTAGAAACATACGTAATTTTCCTTTTCAAAACTGTTAGTAATGTCAACTGCTCATATAATCTAATTTTTAAAAAAATGTTCATAACTGAGATTTTAGAAGTTTGATTAACTTCAATATTATTTTTTTTAAATTTACTGGCTCTCAGGTATTTCATCTTACATTGTTAAGGGTTATTCTGTAAAGCTATTGCTATACTCAGCACTAACTCAGAATATTTTTTTCACTGCCAGTTGATGATGGTGTATTTCTCCAAACCAGCTGTAGGACCCTATCCATATTAAATTATACTCTGGTGATTACAAAAAAGTGACAAGGTATATTGCAAGAGAGTTCAATAATTTTTCCTTTTTTCATGTATGCTACTACTGAGAAACTGACAACCCTGATAATACACCCTTAAAGCTAAGAGCCGTTCATACCATTAAAACATGTGCAAAGTTCCAGTACTGTGCCCTCCAGATAAGCACGTGTTACTTGCAGCCTCTTCTGGGAGTGAATCAAACCTGGAAGCTCCTTCACATGCATGCACATACACCTTTAATCTGGTAGTGATCCACAAGATCTGCTCTTTGTGTAGCTGATAGAACATAAATGTTATCTTGGCTGCAGTGGCACTAAGCAAAATGCAAAGTGCAGTGGTCTGTCTCTTAAACCATACAGGAATTGAAATAGCGAAAGTAGTGAGGACAGAACATCATACGTGGTTATCTAAATACAGGTGCTCTATGCATACCTTCAGCAAATAACTGGTTCCCAAGTAATTGCATATGCAGTACAATGTTTCTGGTAAACACAGCAAATCTCCTGTTCGTCTGTTTTTATTGTAGTAAATGTTTTGGGTTTCTTCCCTCCCCTTGTTTCCTGATCTACATTAGTTTGGAGTACTGAGAGTCTCACTGTATTTACCCAGTAGAGTCAAGTTGTAGAGTTTTGGGTTTTGATTGCCACTGGAAGTTTGATCAGTTAAATTGGGAGGGGCCTCTAAAAGTCATCTGGTCTTACTTCTTGCTTAATGCAAGACTAACTTAGATGGGGTTGCTCAGGGTTTTTCCCAGCTGAGATTTGACTGTCTCCAAGGATGGAGGTGCTACAACTTCTCTGGGCACCTGTTTTAGTGTTTGATCAAAACCTTGTTGAAAGTTTTACTTGAAAAATCTACTTGGAGCTGCAGCTTGTGTCCCTTGCCTCCTGTCGTATCACTGTGCATCTTTGAGAAGAGTCTGTCTCTGCCTTCTCTATAACCTCCAACTAGGTCGTTAGTAACAGCAGCAATAGCTTATTCTTCTTAAGGCTGAATAAATGCAGTTGTCTCAGCCTCTTCTTCTAGACCCTCTTCTCCAGCCACTATTCATCTTAGGAGCAATCTGCTGGATTTCACTCCGATATGTTAATGTCTGTCTTGTACAGGCAATCCCAAAGCTGGGCAGAATCCTTCAGATGTGGTCCCACAAGTGCCAAATGAAAGGGAAGAATCGCTCCCCTTGGTCTGCTGGCTACACTTTTGCTGATGCAGCCTAGTTTGCAGTTGTCTTTGCTGCAAGGGGCATGCTGCTGACAACTGTTCAACTTGTCCCCCAAGACTTTTTGTGCAAAGCTGTTTTCTATCTGGGTGGCTTCCAGCCTATACGGGGTTATTTCACCCGGGATGCAGGACTTTGCCTTTGTTGAACTTCATGAGGTTTCTATCAAGCCATTTCTCCAGCCAGTTGAGGTCTCTCTGAGTAGCAGAGCTCCCCTCTAGCATACAAGCCACTTCCCTCACTGCAGTATCCTCAGGAAGTTTGTGGAGCGGGCACTCTGTTCCATCATTCCAGTCATTGGTAAAGACAAACCTTCTTACATCCAATATTGATCTGGAGAAACTCCATTAGAGACCAGTTGGACATGGTATCTTTGGTTACAGCCCTTTGAGCCCAGCAGTCCAGCCACCGTGTCACTCACTTCATAGTTCACTTATTCAGTTCATATATCACCAATTTAGGTCTAAGGATACTTTGAGATACTATCTCAGAAGCTTGCTAAAGTCAAGGCAAACAATGTCCAGTATTCTCCCCTCATTTGCAGAGCTACTCATCTCACTACAGGAAACAGATTGATTTACTCTTTCTAAATCCATGCTGGATGGATGTGGCTTCTGGAAAGAAAATTTGCCTCCATAATGCTCCTGGGGACCCAGGAAATGCATTTTGTCTGGTGGCTCTGTGTATGTCTAACTTGCTTAAGAGCTTTCTAACTTGGTCTTCCACTCATGTGGTAATGCTTCTCTTCCCTGGTACTCTACTACTAGGCTCAGACCTCATCAGTAGAAAATGAGACAAAGATGACATTGGGTAGCTAAGCCTTCTCCGTGTTGTTTGTCGCTACATCCCCTGTTAGTTAAGCAGCAGGCCTACAGTTCCCTTCATCTTCCTTTTGTTGCCAGCATACCTGTAGAAACCCTCTGTGCTACCCTTAATATCCCTCTCTAGTTTCAACTCCAGCTGAGCTTGGGCTTTTCTAATTTCCTCCTGCCTGCTCAAGCAATGTTTCTATACTCCTATCAGATATTTACTTTCTTACCTCTACCTTAAGTGTACTTTTTAAAAAAAAAACAAAACCAAAAAACTCATCCAGAAATTCTCTGTTAACCCATGTAGGTCTTCTGTCATACCTACTTTCTGCAGAGTGGAGTGGATTGTTTTTGTGCTTTGAAGAGGTTGTCCTTGAAGATCAACAGGCTCTTATGGGCCCTTTTCGCTTTCAGAGCCGTGTTCTATGAGTGGACTGAATTGTTATTGAGACCTGAGTGTCTTAAGCTCTTGTCATCTTTTTTTTTTCTGGGTTCTGCAAGGTACATTTTTCTATTAAAGAATAAGTATCGTAGTAGGTGGGAATTATTGTGACACCATCATTGGTGAGCTGTATCTGAAAGTTTCATCAGCAGTGGTGATGAAATGAAGCACTGGAGATCCCAATGGCTTGTTTCCTGGAAGAAGTAGGTTACCACATTTTATGTGCTGGAATGTGCCACCTGCTTCACTTTGGGACCAAAAATAAGAATATGCTAACCTACAGGGAGATTACAGGTATATGGTTTGCTGCATTCAGTTTCAAAGGAAGATACTGCTCTATGGCATCCGATTTCTTTAATCACTGAAACTTTGTATGCTAAATGGTGTTCATGAAACAGGAACCTGAGCAGAAGGCAGAGCCCTGGAAATAGAGTGTAGTAAATGGCCTGGTTCCTTGGCATACTTTTTGCAGCCTATGTCTCCTATCTTGCCTGGCATTAGTGATTCTTGCCAGGTTTCTCTGTGTGTTTCATTGAGGTGCACCCGAAAAGAGGAAAAAAAAAAGTAGTCTGTAAGGATGTCAGGTTTTTTTGTCTATTTTTATAGATTTGTGAAGAGAAGTGGGGAGAAGAAAAGCAATCTAATCTCTGTTGTAAGATAACTGGCAGTAAAGCTTACATTTCATCTCCAAGTGGATTCGTGTGGCGATTGGGCATAAACATGGAGAGAACTTGTTCATTAGGAGCTCTGCAAGGAAGTATTTTGAAAGGCAAGGAATAGGTGCCCATTCCAATGGTCTCAAAAAAGAAAACAACAGCTGTGATAGTGTTTTGCTGTTTCCCATAGCTGTCGTGATTATGAAGTGATGATATAATTAACTTTCTCAAAAGCTTCACAAAGGGAAAGCTTTTCAAAGATGTATCCACATTTGTAATCCCAAGAAGAACATTTTGTTCCTTTAGTCACTGTCTATCACTTCTGTCTCTTATAATTTATTGAAATCCTCTTTCTTAAATCTTGCTGGAAACACTTAGCCCCTAAATTCTTTGCCAGTCCTAGAAAATTATGGATTTTCATAAAAGTGTATATGAAAATCCTTTTTTTTTTTTTTTTTCTTCTCCCTGTTGAGTTAATTCACTTGGGATTTTGGACAGAATGACTGAAAGACAAATTGGTTGCTTCACAAAGGTAATTAAGACAGTATGTGGTGCAGGGGGTGAACAGTTAGGGGTTCTTTCCTACTAATGATCCGTTAATTAGTGAAGGGAGCTCAGCGAGTATATGGGCCTTGCAGGAATTACCTTTGAATGACATTTAAAACTACTTTGGTTAAGAAGGTATCATTGCAGGGGAGAGAGGCCTTCTTTTTTTTCTTTTTTTTTTTTTTTTTGTATTTTTTCTGTCAACATAGGCCAGCAGAATTTGCTAAACCACTGCAAGTATGTACATATAATTAGTGTTACACAGCTATTAAAAGTTAGTTTAAAATAAGCCAATACACAGCTGTGATACCTTGCTGCGGATTTTGGTAACAATTATGGTTGCAGCAGTCCTCTATGTTGAGAACAGTAAGCTCACTACATGGAGCTGGTTAACTGCAGAGTCAGCGTGTCTGATACTTGCTACCAGTTCAAGCACTGCACCATGTGAATGTGTTAATATTATTTTTAGGACCAGTCCGGAATACTTGCTTGAATATTTTTGTGGGAGTCAGCCTGAAGCTGGCAGGGTTAGTATTCCTTGGGGGAGGTAAACCAGCAATGGGGTATCTCTGTATCATGTTTTGTGCATTTCAAAGTATCTGTGGCATGTGTCCTGTTGTCTGCATTATTTACTCTTCTGCTGTCCAGAGTTATCCAGGATAAATTGACTGCATATGTGCAGGCCCTTAGCAGCTGTTTAGGGTAGAAAGAAAATAGCTCCTATGCAGTCTGAAACTAGCCGCTCATTCTTCAAGCTACGTGCAGCTGTGGTCCCAAAGGTGAATTTTTCTCTTCAGATTCAGGCAGCATTTCTTTCATCAATGTTCTTCTGTAGACGATAGCCAATGGATTAATTGTAAAATGTATTTCTCCCCCCCATTTAAATTGGGAGATTTTTCCAGTGCCAACATGTCAGTTAGAATGCAGCTGTAGTAGTATTCCTATTACTGCTTATTTGGAAAGATTTTACCCCTTATCTTCTCAGATGTCATTTTAAGATAGCAAATAATAAATACTAACCTAAAAAAATTGAGGCAAGGCATTTATTAGAGACGAGCTAATAGATTGCCGGTGAGCTTTGATATACCTTGATTGCTAGTTTGCATGTGTAGAATGGAAGTTTGTGGAGTGTGCATCACAGATTTCCTTGGAATGAAGAAAAGAAAATAATTAAAGTAACATAAATTTAGATGATGTTTTAAATGGATTTATTCTAAAGTTCAAAGTTCTGATGTTAAGGGAATGGCAAGCTGAGGCAACAAAACCCCATTGTATTTTAGAAAGTTTATAATTTTGAAATCTTAAGGTGTTCTTACTCATTTTGATTCCTCAGAAAAAGAGGGAGGAGCACCAGCAACACAGGACTGAATCTCAAACGGTTTTAATGTATGGACAAACGCTTCATATGCCACAAACGGCTGTTTCACAAAGGTCTGTAGCTGTCTTTTGATAGTTGCGCAAAACCTTAACCTCCTGCTGAAATATTAGGAGGTAATCTGAGGAAATGTGGCATCTCAATCATGCTGAAGAAAGAAAAAAAAATCTGTAGCACAAGCAGGGTCTTAGTGATATTGAAAGTATTATTGCTAAAGGCTCTAGATCTGAGGTTAATAAATGGGGGTGGTTGTGTGCATATTCATGTGTGGGTTAGTTCTGGCTGAGATTGCAGGGCATAGGATGACCATGTAATGCTAAAACTGGAAGAGGGTAAGAATTTAACTTGAACTGCTAATTGTCATCCGTACATTTGCTGCTCTGCGTTGGGAGTGTTGCTCTGTTGTTTAGTTCTAATTGTCATTGCCTTCAGTATCAAATAAGGATGAGCCATATCAAGCTGGCTGTCCTTCTATGCTTTCAAACCGATTTTGTTATTTGGAAGTACGAATAGGCAGCAGCACTAGTATGAACAGTACAGTCGAAACCACGTTATCAGAGACTGGTTTGTCCGCTTGTCTTCCCTTACGTTGACTTCAGAGTGGCAGTTAAACCAGTATGCTTTGCTTTCCTTTGGGTGGACTGGGTGAGGAGAATGACCCTAGCTGTATTCTTAAGTATTTTGTTTGTCTAATTGTGACTTTTACTGCCTTTTTTTTTTTTTTTTTTTAAACCCAGTGCCTCAGCTGCATAGTTTAAAGCAGTGTGGATTGTGCACCTCTGGAGTTGCAGGATTGTGTTATTTCATCTATAAATGCTGATAAGAATGTGAAATGGAGATTTCTCTAATGTTGCATTTCCGTTATGCCACCTGACTGCAATTTTATCTAAATTGATTCTTAGGTATTTCTGTTATGGAGGGCTAGTTTATACAAGTTTATGATAGCCCTTGTATTTGTATTTGAGCAGTTGGTTTTGGTAATTCATACCTACTTTTAAAACAAGTTCTAGCCTGAAAGGTAAAACTGAACGGGCTTGTCTTTGCTTAAAGCCTCCTGCCTTTCTTGATACTGCAGAGAGATAGGAAACTTGATGTTTTGGAGCAGAAGAGCGAAAATGTATTCAGTATTGCAAATAGCTTATATGGTTAATAAAAAGATAAGCAGCTAAAAGTGAGTAGGTGTTAAAGTTGAGCATTTCGGTTGAAATGAGTTGATTTTTGTCTTGTTGAACAATAATCTCAATATGTATTAAAATCTACCAAAATAGAAATTGTGTGTTGTTATTAAAGCAGTAGAATGTGTGTAGGCACACGTGCGTGGAAAATTCAGTTATCCACTTCTACATTCAGTCCTTCAGATTATTCTAAGGTAGCAGATGTTCACGTGACATAAGAAATAACTGTTTCTCGTGAAAACACTACATCTACTTTCAGTTTCTTCCTCTAAGATTATGCTTTAAAGGAGAGATTCTGAATTGTGGCCACTCCTTCCACAGAATACCATAAAAGTTTTGGTTTCATTTTAATATCCATTTTCATCGCTAGTCCAAGAATGAACAAAACATACATATATATATATATGTGTGTGTGTTATTAAAAAAAAAATTCTCATTTCTTGTTCTGCCGTGGCCCAGTGTGTAAAGACAAGAATAAATGGCACAGGAAGGCTGTAGAAGATCATAATCACAGGATAGTATGTTGCTTTCTATAATGATCCATGTGGCTCTCGAAACACAGTTCCTAATAAGCCTTCTATTTAGACTCAACTATTTATTTGAAATGACTCACAATTTCTTCTCTATTGCTATGCATCAAAATAATTTCCAAAGTATTTTAAGTGCAAAAATGGCTTTTACTTTTCTCAATACTTTTCTGTTTGTGTTTTAAGATATGATTTGCATTTCAAGGTTACATATGTGATCTCTGACTTGAGGAATGGAGTTACAATCTCCAAGGTTTAAAGTCTCTACAGTGAATGTTTTTGGTAATGGGTTTTACGTGTAATAGCAGTGGCCAAAATAGAGAACAGGCCTTTTTCCTTGGCTTAGTGAAAAGGGGCAGCAAACTGTTCTGCTCTGCTAGCCTTATCAAAGTTTTGACAAGCTAAGACTGAGCTACCCTTTTTTGTGTTGATGGATCACAGCTTTAACAAGTTCAGAAACTTCAGGGTGCTGGCTTTCATATAGAGCAACAGCTGCTTAACTTGCGGTAATCATTTTGGAAATTGCATTTGTATTTTATGTGCTTTATTCCTTCTTGAAAGTGAATCCTTGTGTTGTTGCCAGATAATCAGAGCAATTGGTAGATATGTAAAAGAAAGAATGAATTATCAGAACATGAGGTTGTGTTTTCTTCCTAAAAAGCTGCACAAATTGTACCTTTTTTCCAGGGGAATTTTAGCTTCTTGTGTAAGAGAAGAAGGTTGGTAAATAAAATATCTAAAGATTCAGAGTTTCCAGTAGTTTCCTGGGAAGCTGAATTCATGGCTTTAAAGCTGTGAAACAGGCTTTAAGGTAGGCTCATATTTCTGAGGACATGGAGCACTCTAAACATTATTCATTAAGTAATACAGTTGTTCAGACACCTGTTTACATCTTTTGTAGGGATATGTACTCTGTTGCCTCTAAGTGGATGTTTAAGACAAGGAAACCAGTGCCTTATGGCCCTGACTGGAGATTGCTCTTTTCCCTTCAGGCCAAGAGAAATAACTGCAAATTAGAAATAGTTCAGCTGAAAATAAATTACAGGTCTTATCTCTGTGACTTTTTTTTAGACATGCGTCATGTCATTTTTTGAGCCCTGAGTTAAACATTTCTATAAAAGACAATGATCCATAGGTTTGTGCTGAGCTTTAAAATTGTGTTTGTGTGCATGATTCTGCTACTAACAGCTTTATGGAAAAAATGCAATGCATTGAACTGCATGTTGTGATAATGAGGTTTAATTTTCATCTCTGCAATGGATTTTTTGAATTAACTTCTTGTGTCTTATAATAGTTCATAAACTGTTGAGAGGTTAACTTGCCCATTTTTCTGGGAACCTTCAGTGCTGTGGTAACAGGCCATTGAGATATCTCTGTGGCTATGAGTGCTTCCCAGTCACACACGACAATCCTACAACTCCTTTGTGTGTTAAGTTCAATTGTAGGAACCATTAGCTGTGAGGTTTTTTCCTGATTTGGAGTGTCAAATCAATATAATTTGGAATTTCAAAGATACCGTTATAAATTGTGAAAAAAAATTTTGTTGTTTCCAGCATTTTCATCGGCAAGAAGCTCTTCAGTATTAATAATACATGTGCCTACACCAAGTATTCCTGTCAGACACTTAAAATGGGAGTAGATGGCAAGATACGTGGAGGAAAAAAATTGCACTACCTCTTTTTAACATGGTGGTCTCTCTACCTAGCTGTGTGCAGTTATGGCACTGTTTGGCTAAATTATTATAAAATTGGACTGTCTATCAAGGCTAAAGAAATAAGTTTACTTTTATAATATATGTATTATCCGTATTTCAGTTCAGTTAGATTTTTGTCTCTGTTCTTGTGGAAGTTAGTAGCTGCAATCCTTAAATCTATTTTCAGTAGCTTCCTTTCAGTGTTTTAAATTTCCCTGATTAAATTCAAGATAATGGCTCTTGAGAGGAAAATAATAGGAAAAGGATTTTTTGGTCTCAGTTTAAAAATTGCTCTGAACACTTAAATATAGCTCAGAAGTGATCATTATTTAGTGTTTTGAACTAATATAGTTTTGTCTCATAGTCTTATAATGAAAGTAGTTTACATTACTAATAAAAATCCTGCTTAATCAACAGGGATGGCAGTAGTTAGTCTAAATTACGAAAATGTTCAGGCACGGTCTGGAATCAAGTGGTGACAATTAAGAGTTGAACTGCTCTCACTGAGAGGGTGAATAATGTCCTCTTTTTATTTTTCCCCACCATTCTCTATTTACTGTTATCTCTCTCTGCTCTGAACTTTGTGGTTCATTATAGGGCTTCTGGGAACACCGCCAGCGAGATGCTCCTGATTGATGGTTCTGAAGCCAAACTTCAGGGGCTCTTACAATGTCTGTCAGCTTTGGCGTTGCTGTCTCCCGGGATTGCTTTCAATTTGTATCATCCTACAGCAGGCTGTAAACCCGTCTGCTTCCTGTTGTCCAGGAGTTTAATGCAGACCTCAGAGCAGCAGCAGATTAGCAGCATGCATAAAGAAAATCTACTTGGGGACTGAAAGTTAGCCGCAGCGTCCTGTGGGGCTGGGACTTCAGGTAGTAACTTCGACATGTCAATCTGGATTAGATGCAGGCTAGAGCTGGTTGCCAAACATAAAATGATTTTGTGGTAGAGGAGAAAGATGGTTTAGTTGTGTGCCTTTAGGATTTCCTGGCAGGTGGAAAAGGTAAATGGAAAGTTTAGCAAGTGAAAATGAAGGCTGTTCTTGTTGACTGCCTTGCAGGTGTAGTACTAATTAGAAATCATAATGCTCCAAGAACAGATTTTCTGTATGCGTCAGTTTGCTCTGGAAATGAGGACCTCTGTTTCATCATGTGAATTAAAAAATAAAGGCGTGAAGAACGTATAAATGCAAGAAACCTATTTTTTTTCCTTTTCCTGTAGTTTTAAGACTGTGCACAGTTATTATTAAACTCTTTTGCAAGAAAGTTGTGTGTAAAGTATGATAAACTTGGAAAAGAAATGCCACTAAACCTATAGGCCTGTCTCTTCTGTCCAGTTCGCAATTAAAGAACTACCAGTGCGAACTGGTAAGAGTAAAATGTTGATAAAAGGTTGACCTAAATCTCCTGAATAACTGGTGGACTTCATGAACTGGACGTGTGGAGTGGCAATTGAACAGCAACGCTGTCAGCAGAAGATGCTGGGTGTGCTTTTATTTCCCCTTTGGAAAAGGGATATGAAGCCTGGCAGAGGTCTGCCATAGGGGGTGAGTGGAATGGGTTTTGTCCAGGCATTTTGTTTTGTGTAAGGCTGCTTGCGTAGCCTTGCGCCACATGTGAGAGGAGGGTAATGTTGTCTTTCCGGCAGTGCTTTGAGGTCTTTCAGTAGAAAAAACCAGAATAAATGCCAGCTAATGTGTAGTTACTCCTCAGAAGCAACTAGTACTGGCTCCTGGCAGAAGTGGCCGAGTCATTTGCTAACTTGAAGTGAGGATCAAAACTGGATCAGAAATACTAAGATTTCTGTACTAATTAAACTAACCAGTAAAAATACTAGCAGTGTTATCTTCAGAAACTTCCAGGAACCTGAGCTGAATTATTCCTGCTTTATTTGACAGTGTTTCTGAGGACCAGAAGAGTAAAAATACATGTGCCATCTCCTCCTCTTCCCTCCCCCTGTATGAGTTAAATTTTATCTATGTGAATGCATTGTTCAATTCCTGACTTTTTCCCCTCAGCAATGTGTTCTGTAAGCATATAAAGCTTTCTGCATTCGTTTTAGTCTATAGTTTGTTTTGTCATTTTTCTGTAGTGTTAGGTGATTTTGAGTAGATTATAAACATGCTTATCTAACTTGTGCAGCTTCACACTCAAGTATTTAGTATTTTAATATTCTACTATATTTTTTGAAATCTTTTTCTTTCATAACTACTTAGTTTTACCTTCAGATTTTAGTAGTTTAAGCATTTAAAAAATACAAATATAAAAAATAGCTAATTTTATCCAATATAAAGGCAGCAACCTGAGTTCTTTTCAGGTGTATTTACATAGCCAGTTTTCCTTTTGAATTATTTTTGCAAGATGCTTTCTTCATTGAATTTGCAGCTAACTTGTAAGGTCAGTTGGAAATCCCCACCCCCCCCCCCCCCCCCCTCACTCCCACAAACCAGCCACATTC
>NW_010973023.1:6618756-6661641 GCF_000737465.1 Haliaeetus leucocephalus | reverse complement strand
ACCACCCCCCCCCCCCCCCCCCCCCCATTTACAAATATGAACAGTCATCCATGTGTCCTTCTGATGTAGGTCAGTGGAATGCAAAGTTTGCATTTAAAAGTAAAAAACTCTGAAGAATTTTTTTTTAGCCAGTAAGTTTTTAAGAACATATGTTCAATGCCTGTTTTATAAAGTGCGTAGCTGACATTCAAAAACTATTTCCTCAAAAATGTCTTGTTTTCCGCCCGTGGGTATCAAGCACAGGCCTCATCAAAGGTCAGAAAATATTCTCAAAACAGTGTAGCTTCTTAGCAATTTAAATAAGAATTTGTATTCCTTCATGTTAAATATTAATACTAGTAATATCATAAACCCTCTTGCATCTCATGGGACAGAAAGATTACTGGGTCAAAAGGATGTGTTTTCTTCCTTCCAGGCAGTATACCTTTATGAAAGCTTCAGCTGAAGTGAGTCTTGCATATTTATTGACATTTCTTCAAGGAATGCTTTTTTTCCCCTGAGTCTGTCTACTTATTATGAAGGTTTTGGCACCCATAATTATTTAGTCAGTATAAAATGTTTAAGAATGTGATTATGAATATATTTTGTCAAAATAGAAATTATCATACTTCTAGTGGAAAAAATATTTCAGTTATCTAAGGTTTTGTGCAACTTTTGGGGAAAGACGTTTGTTGTCTCAGTATTTTTCCACTACCCTTTAATATAAAAGGGCAATAGGATATACAGCTTAATTTGATTTTCACCTTCAATATATGAAGATGTTTGGGGTCTTTGTTTTAGTACATGCAGCTTGGACCACATTTTTCCACAAAAAGAGTTAAGAAAGCAATCAAAAATTTTATTCTTGCTATAAAGAAGTATTAGTTTTAATTTGCTTTTTCTGCACATAGCACACTCTAGTAGGGGATTTTGTTGGTTAGTAAGCCCTGTGCTTTGATTTTGCAGTTAAATATTTTCATTGCAAGTTAAGGTGTATTGTAGCAATCTACAAATGCAACTACAGTTCCCAATCTATTTAAGTATATCTGCTGAATAACAATAGCCTATTTCCTGATTACAAATAATATGCTTATCTATGTTATGTTTAATTTATGTGTAATTTAACCTATTAGGTAAGATTTGTGTTTCTGCTGTAAAATTGTATTAGAAAAAGGCATGTGGGTTTAACAAATTGATATCTTACCTGTTCGGTATGTTTAGACAGTACAAACTGCTGGGTTCCTATGAAAATAGTTTCACCAAGACCTACTGCGGAAATTCCGAGTATGAATGCTGATGTAGAGCTGTGTGCAGCAGCTAAGAAGTTCCTGCTTTCTAGAGGCTTATGTGGATTTTCTGTGTAAACAAGCATTGTCCAAGATCATAAGCAGGATAAGGAATTGTGGTTTTCAAGGGTACAATCAGAGGTTCTTGAGTCCTTGCAGGGCAGCTGAAGCCTTGGAACTTAGATGAGTTTGCAAAGTCACCTGTGGTAGGATCGGATGATGGCCAACAAAATTAATGTTGAGTTATACCATCCTTTATTGCCTAGAGCAATATTCCAACTGTTATTGTTAATCATAGCTACTGCTTCAATTGTACACAAGTTGCATCTAACTTGACTCTTGCAACAAAACAGCATGGGAGTACAAACAAAAACTGTGCCAGCTCATTCACACAGTTAACTGACCCATTACTGCAAATCTAACTACTACTACTACCAGCACCTCCCCAGAGCAACACTGTGGAAGTTGTCATCCCATGCACCACCCAAGGGGTGATGGGGAGGAATCTGCACTCATAGTTGCCATCAGCTGTCACTCAGCTGGGGGTAATCTGACCAGTGTGGACCAGGGCCCATATGTGTAGCTTCTGAGAGAAAGACTGAAGGCAGGGTCATCTCTTCTGTTGTTGCAGTCAGCAACACCAGCATCTTCAAAAGAACTTCCCCAACACTGGCCTGCTGCAACTTGTGCATTGCACAGCTTGCTTAATCAGATATTTTTTGGCAGATCATGTCATTATGCTGCTAGTTTTGACTATGGACCTTACAGCTCAACTGTTAGTTTTGTTTCTCTGTAGTCATCTTAAAGCCACAGTTCAGACACTTGTGTCAGTTTAAGTGCCACAGGAAGGCTGTGCAAACACTGCCACGGATCTTAGACTTGCATATAAGACTAGTATCTTGCCCAATTACCAAGTGAGAAGCACTGGTACATATTTTGTATTACAACAGCAAGTGTGTTTTCAGCCTGTAGTGTAAGATGGAATGTGTATGCTACCCAGTGGCCTCTATGTGGGAAGTATGAAAGGATCGGTATCTTCACTGAGAAGTGTTTAGTGATCCATACATCAGAAGAAATCGAAAATGATTGCTGCAAATATCACTGTAAATGGCATGCAGATGAGAGTTTGAGAGCTATTGACAGTGTCTCACTGCAGAAGTCTTCCCACAATTTTCAAAGCTGATCTTAATGAAAGCAAGGCATCCAGTTTGGCCATTCCTTTTGAGGCCAATATTTGGTATACACTTGTGACAAATGTGAGAAAACTTGACGTTTGACATTGAATTAGTCTTTTGATAAATTGTAAACAGTGTCAAAGGCAGATGTGCCCTGGAGGCTTGCTGCTTGTAGTCATGGTTCTGGTATAGGTCCAGGATAGGTCTCAGGCTCTTCCATAAATAGATGGAATGTATGCTTGTATCACTGGATTCTTGTATCCAGCTGCTCTAGGTGGCATTATTTGGATGTTCTTTATGCTTCCAGCTAAGTTTTTCCTTGGTGTCTTTAGTCAGCTCTGCCTCTCTAGCCATAAGCAGATTTTCTCTGCAGCTGCAAAGAGTAAACTAATACTCCAGGAACATCGATAGCATGCATGTCATATGATACCACATCTTAGTGTGAGGACTAATTCTTCAGGTATCATTGTGAATCTCAGGTCTCTGTCTGGCTTCTTGACCTGTGCGTTCCTGTCAGCTCTCTACCAAAAACCTTCCTTTTTCTTTCGTGCCATCTCTGTCAGCTGAGGCACCATAAGATTCATTGAAAACATGAGGCTGGAAGGCATCTCGGTGGAGCATCTGGTCCAAGCTCTGGCTCTGCTTAGAGAAGTGCTGACTTTCTGAACAGCTTATTCAGGATGGGAATATCCACATCACAGACCAGAATCTGTATTGTCCTGTTCAAAAACTTGCATGCTTATGTCTCAAAGCAAAAATAAGTTGTAACTCACTGATAATATTTCTTACCTAGGATAGGGCAGCAACTCTACCTCCTCACTGCATTTTGAGATAAAAGAACTGGGCCTGTTCCAGTGAATGAGAGTGCTCTTCTATAAAACTGCATGTTGCTGTGATAGCTGTATTAAGAGTAATGCATGTGTTACTTTATAATTGAATGATCTGGCTGATGTGGTGTCTCAGTTTTTGTAGTCTGATGTGCTGATCGCATGCTGGGACTGAAGCAGTATCAAGAAAAATTACAGAAGGAGATAAAAGACTGTAGCTAGTTGAGTTAGATATATTAAAACTGTTTTAGCAAACAGCAGTACAAATGGAGGCAATTGCAAGCTTTACCCAATGAGAAGCTTTTTAGCCAGACAAGCCCTGTAAGTGACAGAAGGAATTACTTGTCTCTGGGTGAAACCTCCATGCCTACGCGCTTCTGGGCTGTGTGAGATTGTTAGGTGGCTAAAATGGGGTTTCATTTCTTTCTTCAGAGTGAATTTATGAGTATAAGTTATTCTTAAAGGTACAAAATTTACCTGTAACATTTCTGCCAACATAATAGAGAATCATATGAAGAGATAGCCAATTTTGCTTTAAATGTGAAAGTGTATTAAATCTGTAAATAGTGTTTATTTGTATGTTTGTAGTACTGCTGTCATCTGAAATGCGTTGACTGAATTACAATACTTTTACTGTTCTTCTCCAGCTTTTGAACTGCAACATTTAAAATCATAGATGTGTTACTCCTTTATTCATAGAATGGTGTGGGTTGGAAGGGACCTTACAGATCATCTAGTTCCAACCCCCCTGCCATGGGCAGGGACACCTTCCACTAGACCAGGTTGCTCAAAGCCCCATCCAACCTGGCCTTCAACACTTGCAATGATGGGGCATCCACAGCCTCTCTGGGCAACCTGTTCCAATGTCTCACAGGAAAGAATTTTTTCCTAATATCTGATCTAAATCTACCCTCTTTCAGTTTAAAGCTGTTGCCCCCTTGTCCTGTCACTACATGTCCTTGTAAAAAGTCCCTCTCTGGCTTTCTTGTAGGCCCCCTTTAGGTACAGGAAGGCTGCTATATGGTCTCCCTGGAGCCTTCTCTTCTGCAGGCTGAACAACCCCAACTCTCTCAGCCTGGCTTCATAGGAGAGGTGCTCCAGCCCTCTGACCATCTTCGTGGCCCTCCTCTGTACTCACTCCAACAGGTCCATGCCCTTATGCTGGGGGCCCAGAGGTGAATGCAGTACTCCAGGTGGGGTCTCACGAGAGCAGAGTAGAGAGGAAGAATCCCCTCCCTCGACCTGCTGGTCACACTTTTTTTGATGCAGCCCAGGATATGGTTGGCTTTCTGGGCTGCAAGCGCACATTGCTGGGTCATGTTGAGCTTCTTGTCAACCAACACCCCCAAGTCCTTCTCCTCGGGGCTGCTCTCAATCCACGTATCGCCCAGCCTGTATTTGTGTTTGGGATTGCCCTGACCCATGTGCGGGACCTTGCACTTGGCCTTGTTGAACTTCATGAGGTTTGCACGGGCCCACCTCTCAAGCCTGTCAGGGTCCCTCTGGATGGCATCCCTTCCCTCCAGCATGTTGACTGCACCACACAGCTTGGTGTCATCAACAAACTGGCTGAGGGTGCACTCAATCCCACTGTCCGTGTTGCCAACAAAGATGTTAAGCAGCGCTGGTCCCAATACCGACTTTACATACCTTACTGGTTTCCTTTCTCTTTTTAGGTGTCTTGGCTTTTTAATCCAACAAGAAGTGAAATAACAAGTCTAGATAGTGGAAATATAGATGACATTTTAAGTGAGTACTTTGAATATTATTTTTTTTCTTTGTATGTCTACAGTCACCTCTCTGTGTGAATCTTGCAATGTCATTAAAGGAATACACATACCCTAGCTTTGAATATATGAATTGCAATTGGCATAGAAGTATTAAATGCCTATGATTAGAATTAGCTGTCTGAACTAATGTATCACCTAACAAATTACTTCATTGTAATCTCAATGAGGGTTTGAACTGTCTTAAGAAAAATACCTGGTATCTTGTTTGCAGATGGGAATGTTTGATTATGTAACCAAAACCTGTCAAGAGAGCTTTTTAAAAGTTCCCCCAAAGAATAGCAGCAACTGAAACCCATGGTGATGGGCCTTAAGTATCTTGCTTGTTCAGCTATGCTTTCCCTCAGGTAAAGCATTGTCCTGATTCTGGTGACCCGTAGAAAGGAGACTCATACATTAAACAGATGTGTATTCTTTGTCTGAAACCTTTTGGTCTGAAAAGTATGCAACTTGCCTGTATCTGTTTGTCTTAACAGGAAAAGTTATTACATTGTTTCAAATATGTTGAGAAAAAAAAAATCTTTATACTCTTTTGTTTATATCTCTACTAGAATCTGCTTACTATTGCAAAATTGCTTTGTGTAGTAAGTGTATGATTAGGTAATACGAGATCTGTTTGTAAATACCTTCTATACAGTGGAAAAGATAAAATCCTTTTGTAAAATGTTATTCATAAAAGGGAATATATGCCAAGTGTAACTACTTTTAAAATTCATCCAATTACTTTCAATAAATACTTTATGCCTTGGAGGTAACCCTAAATTTCTCCATGCTTGTTAATTTCCTGTTCACCTCTTGCATTGCTTGCTGATAATGAAAATCTTAAAGCCATAATTTTAATCAAAACTGTAGTTTTTCCCAGCCTTGTCAAGAGTTGTCTTTTCCAGCATGTTTTCTTTTCCAGGCTTTCAACATCTTAATCTTTGCTTGTAACTGCTTTGTAACTTTGTGAATAGTGCAAATTTGTCTAGCAACATTTTTGCTTTATAAAGCTGTGACTGATACTCTATAGTTCCAGTATTTCTTTCACTTTTTTTTTTACAATGTCTGCACCACTACTACTACTAAAAATCAATTCACAGCATGGTTGTTAAATTGTGTAAAGACCACAATTTATTTTGGGGCAGGAGATTTATCCTACTAGTTTTGATATATTTTCCTTTTTTTTGGTATGTGAAAAATAATGTATAGGAGCATTATTTCACTACCTCATCATATATATCCCTATAGTATTGCATTTTTTTCAAGTGTCCCTTAGCATTTTTCTTTTTTGCGGCCTGAAGATTTCTCTGCTACCTTTTGCCTTAGTATCCAGCTTCTTAGGAAATAAGGCAGGTAAGGACCAACCAGAGCAAGTTGCACAGGGAGGCTGCATGTTAGTCATTCTTCTAACCCAAACAGTTGACATTTCAGCACTTAACTGTTTTTTAACACGAATAATCTAGATAATGCTTAAAAGAGTTGTACTAGAGAACAACTGGCTTTGAGTGCCTTAATTTTAAATCCAGAATTACTTTTTGTCTCACGTGTCACTTAATTACTTCTTTTGTGTCTTAATACCTTAAGTATTGACATTTTTAATGTCCAATATATCAATAAAGTCAATAAAATACTTGGCTGAAGGCCACTTTCATCACTTTCCCATTTGATATAGATTAAACTTCAGATAAGATTTATCCTATCAGTTTTCTAGCAATCAGACTAAGCTGTATGGTGAATAATCTAGAAGTATTTGCTTGTATAGTTTTTGTGCGTATTTTTATAATCTCAGGTAAAACCACTAAGAAGTTTGCCTCACAATGTGACATTGTGTTTTTTCTTTTTTTTTTCTTCTCAGACAATGCAGATGTTGCTTTAGTTAATTTTTATGCTGATTGGTAAGTTATACAAGTTTTTTTTCTATGTTTAAACTTCTGTCTTTTGAAAACTGTCATGTTTAGCTGTAGTTTTCTAATTGAAAATACAGTGGTATGTTGCTTTCAAACTAGTTCATTCCTCCTTTTTTTAGTGTCCTGATTACATCCCCTTCTGCTGTTCTGCCATCTTTTGTTTCATTCAAGGCTCCTATCAAGAGGAAGAAGGCTTTTACAGTAGTATGGAATAACATGCTATGTAATTTTTTTTTTTTTCCTCTTAGCAAGACAGATTTAATTAACTTTTTGCTCCTTAACATAGTCCAAAGTATTCCATTTTTCCGTTTTCTTCTCTGTTGGTCCCATGCGTGTGTGCTAGAAAGAAAAAGGCTTGAAATTACACTGAAAGCCAGTTTCTTCTCTAATCTGGAAGACCTTCTCTGTGGAGGACTAGAGAAATTATAATTGAGGGATGAAATTGGAGCAACTGGAAAAGGAAGGTATTTGGGGCCAGATTGGTTAGACATTGTGAAAGACATACTTGGAGGGAACTGTTTACTTTGGGTAAAAAAAAATTGCATACAAAATCATTGTTAGAATTCATTTAAGCACCATATCCCTCTTTTTATTGTGTAAGAAGTAATTTTAAGTGTTCTGTTCTGTTCCATCATTAATATTTTTAAAGAATCTTTAGCGAGGAAGAAACCAGAAAAGTATTCAGAGAAAACAAAATTTAACATGCAAATTAATATAGAAAATAAGGTTAGAAGAATAAATCATGTTCTGTCTCCCTTGATTAAAGTAATCTTGGACGTAAATAGCTTTATAATGTAAAGCAATATTTAAACCGAAGTACTACACTTTAAATATTCCTCTCCCTCCTGTTTTGCTTTGTGAGCATAAAACGTTGGCCTTCAGAATCAAAGGTCGTGTAGGTGATTAGACTGCTGATTCCTTTCACCTCTTTCACGTCCCACTCTACGTCTAAGTCTGTAGGTTTGTGTGGCCTAGAAATAGCAAGTGCACAGAGCTTTACGTGAAAAATTTACACTTTGTCTTTACTAAGAATTCATTCAACTAGTAGCAGGCTAATTTTAATTGTTTTTTTTAAAGTGATTTTGAAAAATTCATACCCAGTCTTTTCATACAGAATGAAGTTCTCAATAAATATGTTTTTAATGCCTTCATTTAAACTTTGCATAAAGATAGACATTATACCAATCTAAATCAGTTTAATAACCCTTGTATATACCTCTGTCATTTTATAGACAATTTTTATGTTCAATTAGTTTGCATCTGTTCATTTGCTTCCACAGACTAAATTGATACTAGGCTCATTTAAACCAATAGAATTTTTCTTTAGAAGGGCTGCATTTGTTTACCAAGCAAGCTATTTGTTTGAAATGTCTTTCTTTATAATGACAGTACAACTAAGTAGCTAAAGTACGAAACTAGGTCTAATCTCTTACCTTTTCTGTATAGAATTATGCTATAAAGGCTGTCTTTTAAAATAAGTAAACAAATGAAACTTTTACGATTGTGATTTTCAGTTTCTGATATGCACATACCTGGTGGATCATGAACTACTTCCAAAGGTTTTATTAAAGATAACCAAAGAAAGCAACCCTATGGGGAGTAAATTTAATACAGTGAAATTTGGGGGGGGGGTTGCCATTGAAAAATCATTTTTTGATTTCGCAAAAGACAAACTGCAGGAGGCTAAAAATCCATGTTCTGATACTTCTGTGATAAAGGGAAGATACCAATATTTTAAAACTTGATACAGCAAGGTAACAAGCGTCCTGTTTTAGGACCTTATTAGCACGGCTCTTTCTGCAAATCCCCACTGATATCAAATCCTCTGTAGAATAGGTTTGCTTTGAATTTAAAGATTTGCGTGTGCTTGCAAGTTGATTCACATTAGAGTAAGCCATAATTTTAAAAAATTACAGCCTTAATTATGATCATTGCATGTAGGCATTCTGTAATAACCCCCTCAACATAGCATACTGCCAGCCTATGATGTAATGTGACCTTTGAATGAGAACGGATCAGTTTCGCTGATGTGCATATTCTGCTCTAAGGGTGGAGAAGAATGAGGGACAAGGAAGCCACATGTAACATATACATGCTACATAATGTGTAGTGTACAGCTGTGCTGCCCAGATTCAGGTTTCTTTCAGAAAATGGCCTTCAGCCCTGTTTGTATTTTGAGAGCAAATCCTGCCTCTTGACTTGAATGTTTGCTGTTGTAGTCATAACAGCATCCCCAGGCTATCACTTGTTAAGTTTAAGCAGGGCTTCAGTGCAGGCTGTTTTATTGCAAGTCTGCTCCATGAGGTCTCATTCTGACAACTTCTACAGTGCCATTTTACGTATTCAATTTAAAATTCTGCCATGTGTTTAGAAGAACAGAATATAAAACAATTTTATTGACATATTAATAATGGGCTTGTGCACTAGTGTTATCCTAAACTCCCCAAAGCATCTTTGCAGTTCTATAGCCTTTTCCATGGGCAAAAAGAGAGGATTTGCTTCAAAATCTGACATGACTGGAAGAAGGGACCCATGGAATTCTCTTGGTTCGTAGTGCTGTAATAGCAGTCTGTTCAAATTCTACCAAACTTGAGCAATAATACAGTAAGCAATACTTATAACTTCTATTGTTGACCCTTATAAAGTTACTGCTGTGCTATTTCTTGAAGGTGATGGTGAATATTGGAATCTCAACAATCCAAGTAACTTCTTTTACTATATTTGTAAAATTACTTCCCTGGCAATATCTCAGGTAGAAAAAATAAAGAACAGACTTTCTGAATGGAATATATTTCCTAAAGGTTTATAATTGATTAATGGTGTTTCTTAAGCAGGTAAAGCAGGGGGCACATCTTGAACTATATATTCTTTTACAATTATTTTTTTCCTGCCTGAATTATTCAAATTACTTTTGAACCTATTGTTGTCCACTCAGTTAGTGGGATGATTACAAGTAGATGTGCTTTTCCAATAGCTTTTCTTTCTTTTTTTTTTCTTCCTTCAAAGATTGAAATATTCCCTAAGTCATCAATTAAAATATTTCTAATTAATATTTTGATGTTACAATTTTGTGTTCTATCCGCAGGTGCCGCTTCAGCCAAATGCTGCATCCTATTTTTGAGGAAGCTTCTAATGTAATTAAGGAAGAATATCCAGATAAGAATCAAGTGGTGTTTGCTAGAGTAGACTGTGATCAGCATTGTAAGTAAATCCTGCTTTAGGTTTTTCTGTGCTATCCTGACAATAAGTTACTAATTGTATGGAAAAATATGCTAGACAGCAATCTAAAGTGTAGCTGTATCTGCCCCATCATTTAGACCAGAGTTGCTTGTATATATCAGTGAACTTCTTCCAAATTTGTCAGGACAATCTCCAGTGTTGCTTTCTCATTGTATCCATAAACATTCATTTATATCAGTTCAGCCTATCTCACTTAATGGGGAAAAAAGGTCTGGGATTATAAATTGAATTTACTCACTGAGGTGTCAGAGAAGCACTAGTGCAACAAATGGTGCAGGTCTTCACAGCCAAGAAGAGGAAGGGGTAACCTTCCATTGTCAGTATCAAGAATATGTTCTGCTCAGGTCTTCCTTCCAATTAGGAGTCATGGTGGACTGTAAGTTGCCTTTCACACAGCCAGGAGGGTATCAGAGCTTTTCTGCTTTGCACTGAGGTTTTTGTTACAGTGCTTTTTATAGTATAGGATCGGCTGTATTGTTTTATGCTTCTGGAAGAACAGCATTTGCAGGCATAATTTCTTTACAGTGGCTTGTGATTCCCAAAGAGTATTAATAGCAGAAATTCAATTCTAATCAATACTGATTATACTATCTGGACTTTACAAAACTGTTAATTTCTAGGAAGGATCACAGTTAGAAATGTGAGGAATCACTGCACAGAGTTATTAGTTTGTATCTGCAGCATATCCCTGAGACTTACTGTTGACCTAATAGTTGTGTTTTAGTGCTCTGTTACAAAAAATCTAAAAAGAGAACCTTACAGGACAGGAAAAAAGGTCAATTGCATATCTATGAAAAGTAACTGATTTCATTTACATTTTTCTTTCCCATTTTGACAATCTAATTTTTTTGATATTAGAGAAGACTTTTTTTCTATAATGAGAATTCTTGGCTTGAAGTGTCTTTGGTTCTTAGTTGCAGATTTAGAAGTCTACTTGAGCCTCCTGCACTGGCACCATTTTGTGCTCTGTTTTGTATGCATGCCTGTAATTGCCCAACAATAAGAGCACCTGTCTTGTGATCTTGAAAGGGATTTCAAGCATAAAAAAAAACCCCAAAACATTTAAGGGAGCAAACAGTATCAATTCAATATCTGAAATGTAAAATAAGCTGAGTCTTCAAACTGTCAGGAGTGGCCAAGGAGATTCTGTTTTGTCCCTTCCCAAAGATCAGTAAAACCAATTCATGACCACAGGAAACTTAAATGCTTCTGGGATTAAATCTTTGAATCACTGGGATATGGGACCCTCTTTATAGCCTCAGCTGGAAAAGAGGCACAATAGTATTTACCCAGGCAGGGTATGTAAGCAGCTTTGAAGCATTCAGCTGCCTTCCTACGTTGTAGTGGTAGGGATGTGTTGGGGAACTGATATAAAAGTTTTAACTTAGGTGTTCTCGAACAGCAGTTACATTAGACACAGTAATAGAATCTCCTCCTCTGAGCAGATCTACTGCCTTGAATACAGTGTAGAACAGTGCACTTCTGTAACTGCCTGGAGCATTTACAGAGCAGCAGCAGAATGGAGAGGTGGGACTAAATGTGCTTCACAATATATGCTTTAGTTTCCTTGACTTAGAAGTCCAATAGTATTTTTTCTTTCTCATTATAATGATGTCTCTGTTAAGTGAATGTTTTCCTCCTTCCTTCCTGAACAGCCTTTTCTAGAATCATAGATTTTTGGGGGGTTGGTGGGGATTTTTTGGTTTGGGGGTTTGTTTGTTTGTGTTTTGGTAGGGGGTTTTTGGACCTGGAATACCTTCCCAGATCTCAAATACTTGACTACATTTTCAGCTTCTTTCTTTTTCACCCTTGGTGTTCTCTTCTGCTTCCAATCATCTGTCTGTATGGTGTGTGCTTGGGAGATCTTAACGAAAAGCATAGCATTAAGTAATTAAAATTTGCCATCCCTAAAAGTCAATTTTCAAGTAAGGTGATGAAATCCTCTGGAGGAGTATATTGAAGACAAAGCCTGATACGCAGTCTTTGCTGATGTTTTCTTATTGAGTTTTTTGTCTGTCTTTGTTCTGGGATCTACTGCAGGATCTACACAAATAAACTGCCCCTGATCTTTGCAATTGTAGAAAATAAATGCAGTTGTAGCAAGCATTCTGATTGGTTTTGTATCAGCTTATTAAATGAGTCGCTCTACATACTTGAAATTACTTTTGCATATATTTTTGTATATATTCTACTGCTTTTATCAGTGATAGTTTCTCAAATTAACTTGAGTCAGTTGAGGGGGAGGGGCGAATTAAGGATATTCATACTTTGAGTTTACTTAATTTTTATGGTTGTCCTTAATAAATAAGTCTTATCTCAGTGTTTAATAGTCTGGCTGGCTCATTTTTTCATTGAGTCAAGATATTGACAATGAAATTTTCTATAAGATTCTCACAAAAGACTGTAGTAAAATCAGCCTGTGTTGCTTAGTTTTATTGTTAAAGTTTACATTAACAGCTGAAGTCCTCATTTTGTTTGCTGCAGCTTTAGTTGCTTGAGTAACGCAGAGAGTCTTTGGGCTGCTGGATGTCAAGTGTTTAGCCATGAGATGTTCTTGTCTTAGCAGTTATGCGCCTAAGAAAACCCCCCTCCTGCCCCAAGTATTTGAAACACTTCAGAAGCTTGTTCCTTGATCTTCTCCTCATATATTCATTGAATTGAGCTCATCAAACCTTGTTATGGAGAGCTAAGGCCTGGGTGGAGAAAGAGATGCTACAGCAGAGATTGTTGTCTTCCTTCCCCTGGGAGTAGGTGTAGTGGGCTACGTAGTATGAGGCAGCCAAGAGTTTTGGTCTTTCTTTTTATTACTGGAATACCATGAGTTCTCTGTATTTACTCTTTGTGTCCTTCATTTAAGAAGTAGATGAGCATGATTTCTGCTGCAGAAGCTGTAAAATGTGAGAATTAAAAATAAAATCCTATAATGACAGACCAAGTCTTTTTCCCTAATTTGCATTGCCTTTTTGAATTAAAATAGCAAAGCTGTATATGTAATTCCTGGTTTCTAGTGTTTTTGCTGTGTTGTAAGCAATGGTACATTTCATGGCACACAGTTATTGGGTGTGTCCTAAAGTTTCAAGTATTTTAACTTTGATTTCAATGTATGTAATAGCAGCTCTTCAGTAAGAGGGTGAATGCTACTATATTATCCAGCTTGGGCCTGCTGTAGTATACTAAATGTTGGAGTCAAAATTGTTATTGTCTTTTTCGTCTCCTGTTACACCTTTGTATTTCTGTATGTGTTTCCATATGTTAGCAACGCTAAACAAACACTAGAAGGTTTATGCCTGCAAATTTCATAGCACTACTAGTTAACTGTTAGGATGATGTTGTAGAGATGGTGGATTATTTGCATTACAAATGCTCTGTTTCTTTTTGAAGCCAAGACTCTGTAGGGAATCCAAATAGCTGATTTCAGGCCACTCAAAAACAGCTTTCAGAGCGGTCAGCCAGGCATAGATACTTTCCATTTAATGCACTATTATTGAAGCACACTGCAGGGCCCAACAGCTCACACCAGCTTCTGAGGGTAAAGCAAATTAAAGAGAATTATTGATGCACTGCCAAATGTTTGATGCTTAATGACAAAACCATCATTCTGTCTGCTCTTATAGCCAATATAAAGATGTTTTTCTGGAAAGTGATAGGCCCCAATGTGACTAAATACAAAAACTGAATATTAACACTATATTAAGCCTCTGTATATGTTCTATTTTACACCAGTGTATAATATAGTGGAAGATAACGTCCACATTTCAGCTATAATTAAGTCATCAGGCTGTTTTTAAGCCGATATGGAACATACAGTAAAGGTAAATCTGATGAAGGAGGTAGATGAAGCAGGTATTCTTTCAGTTTCCAAGACCTCATCCTTCTATAAATTAGAAATATCTAAGTTCCACTACATTGTTTGCTGTTAAAATTTTCTGTAGTTTTGGTGTGTTTGATTTAGTAATTCACTTACCTTAAAAAATATGCACCTCTATTTTAAGTGTAATACCTAGTAAAAGTGACCTTCCATATAAAATAATAGAAGATCTTTCTGCATATGCATTATTAGGAAGGTTTTGTTTTGGTGGTTTGGGGTTTTATTGCTTGCTTGTGGGTTTTTTGTCTTTTTTTTATCCTTTGTGTTAAGCAGCAATGTTGGAAACTCACTTGGTACCATGAATTTCCTGTTTCTGTTCTCTGTGAGTGAATATTGCAATACAGAAGAACTCACATTTCTGGAGGAGAGTTTGTATTTTGAACAGTTTCTCTGAATTCAGTGTTGGGAGTCATGGTACAGAATTCTTAAAAATTCAAGTATATAGTGGGGGTTTAATTCTACTGCACCATTATTTTCTTTGGTTTCCAAGTTAAAAAATAAAAAATAATAGCTGGTTTCAGTAAATCTTTGTGCTTCCAAACAGAAAACAACTTCTCACTGCTGGGTTGTTGAGAGGTGTTTTGCTAGACAGACTGTTCAGGGAACTATTCTTCATTCTTTCAAAACACCCGTGAGCGGTACTCTCATTCACTACTGCAGGCTGCTGATCTCTCTGGGTCTGGCCATTCCTGTAATGTGTGCTAATGTTAGTCTTCAGAGAGTTACTTAGATTGTATTGCTACTGTGCCTTTGGTAAGCAAAATAAGTCAGTATAATAACAAATTTGGAGGTTCATAAATGAACTATAAATGAAACTGTAAACAAGCATGAGGATTTCATTGCATTCCTGCCACTTTGCCTGGAAAAAAAAATCGGTCTGAAAGAGTTATCTTTGGATAAAATAAAAAGTGGAAGTGATTCGGAGAGGCTGTTGATGGCTCTCCTCAGGAGAGCCATTTTGTTAGCCTGTCAGAAAAGGTTATGGGATGCCTACTGATGAGGCCCTGCTAAGAGCAGGCATGGCTGTTGTGAATGCTCCTTTGCAGCAGAAGGTGGTCTAGATTTGCTGTTACCCAGCCTCTTAGTAGCCAAGTTTGATGTAGAACATTGATTGCTTTTCTTGTACTTGTTTTGGTCCATCATACGAGTTGCCGGTGTCACAATCACTGGGGTAGGATGCCCAGTTTAGATGGTCTTCCAAGTTCCTTTCTAATTCTGCTTCCTATGAATATTCCCAGGTCTCATGATTGCGTGCAAGTGTCATGAGAGGAGTAGTTTAACTGGGGAGAATTAATGCTGTATTATGAAATAGTTAACAATGAGGTGAATGTAGTGCTGTATGTAGGCAAGTAGGAAGCAAAAAGGCCTTTTTAAGTGAACTTGAGAGAAAAAAGCTTGCAGAATAATCAGTAAAAAGGTACCTATCAAAGACAGATTTCATTTCTTATCTGTAGTGTGCCCTGGCAGGTGGCCTGAGGGACTTCAAAAGATGCAATTGATCTCAAGTGAGCAAACAGAATACTCATTTGGTAGTCCCAGCTTCAAATATACAGCTGAAGGAATTTGGTACCTTTGAGATGGAAGGTATTGCATAATGGTGAGGAAGAGGTAAGATGATTTGACACAAAAAAATATTAGTGTTAGTTCCAGTAAATTCAGGCTATATATATGTTTATGTAGCTGTGTAATTCCTATAACCATCATTTAAATACAAAATTAGGAAATGTAGTAGCTTGGGCTCGTGCTAGCTCTTCCTCAGACAACATGAAGACCCTCCTTAGAAAAAGGAACACTATGAGTATTTTCAGAAAGTATTTTAATGAGGTTTGAGTTTTGGAACTTTGATTTTCTTCTAGATCATTTTTCAGGCTGTTGTAGTCCTCTGTTCGGCATGGGAATTGCTTCAAGTGGTGCCTTATATTATGAGGTGGGCATTTAGGATAATTATCAGTATTGTTCAAATCCTAGTGGACACATTTTTTTGAGACTCAGTCCTGTAGACTTAAAATCTAGATATTTGTTTGGTGGTGGTATGAATTATGACCCTGGAAGACTAAGACAGCAGACTGAGTTAATGGTGGGGTGATACCCTGACCCTTGTAAATACTGCTGGTCCTTCGGTGGGAAGGACCTTTCTTTTCATAACTACATTGCGGGTGGGAGCCTATATCAATATAGCATGTCTTGGTGCAGTTTTTCAACATATCCTTCATCATACGTTTAATTTTAATTTAGTGACAATGGACCTGAGATTCTTGGCGATGTGATCTGATAAACTAACTGAACTCTTTGGACAGTGTGGTGTGGTGTTAACCTGGGACAATGAAGTCTGAGGCATTCTGGGAATCAAGTCACAGGCTGCGTGGTTGCTTGAAGCTGTAGCTTGGGTAACGTGTATACGCAGCTATGTGAAAAGCCTGACGCCCCCAAAAAATGGGTTTTGGCATTCCTTTGAGTAGAGGAACACATGCTGCTCAGACAACAGAGAAATGGCTGACAGTGCAAGAGAGATGATAAAGATACGGATCACAAATGATAGCTCACGAAGCATGTTTTCTTGGAGGAAAGACAATGTGGGAGATGGTCTTAGAAAACATGGGTGTAAAAGTCAGGCTTCATGTAAAAGTTTCTTTCAAAACAACAATGAAAGCTGCTGCTCATCCCTATTGTAGGCAGCAGCTTTCCTTTCTCTTCAGTAGTTCAGGAGGAGTACCAATACAGTGCATCTATGAAGAGAACTGAGTGACTGTGAAGACATTCCTTTTGGAGTTTGTAGAATGAATAGTAGAAAATAGTCTGGGCAGTTAAGAAATCGTTGTATGCCAACAGATACACATGCAAAACAGGGAGGAGAGAATAATCTGAATTCAACAGTCACTGCTCTGCTTGAAATTTCTGATTTGTAGATGGCAAGATGATGATCAAGTATGTCAGTAGCTTCCTATCACAACTAGTGTGAAACCATTCTGGTAGCATAGACACTACGCTTGCAATTTAACAATTAATTGAGCAAAACACAAACTCAAGGTTTGTACCTTTTAGGTACCTTAGTACCTGAAGAACACGTAAAGTTGTAGCTGGGAGACTGTTTTTTTTTCTTTAGGTAGGTTACCCTTATCTGTTTCAAATACCTCTTTTCATCAGAAAATGAGCAGTGAGAATGTCTGGAAATATTTTAAAATTTAATTTAGGATTTACTATAACTAATGCAATCTATGAATGAGTTCAAACAATATTCCATGTATTTGCATTGTGTATTTCCAATTTTAAAAGGAGTATAATTTTGTAGTTGCTCTGCTTGTGCTAACTCTACCTGTATCAAATGCCAGGGCTTAATGAAGCATTTAAGGTTTACTCTATTTGACTTTTGAATGAATTCAAACAATTTTTCATGTACTTGCATTTTATATTTTGTAAAAAGATGGTTTTCAAATACTTACTTGTGTAGGACTGTCATCTCTCTGTGTTAGTTCAAATACCAGTATTCATGGAATCTCAGTGTAATTTGTAAAGAGCATGCAAGTTCTGACTTAGGAAATAATGTTTGAATTCAGTCTCAACAGTGGGCATTTTATTACCATAATTTTTTTTACACAACTTCAGCTCTTGATGAAGATCCACATCCCTCAGGACTTCCATCTCCATCTTGGAGAACCTTCAAGACCCCCTGAATGCCCATTCTGCAGCCCATGCATCCTCTTACAACTCTTATAACTGTGGAAATAACTTGAAGGGAAAGTCCGTGTTGTAACACAAAAAAGTGTGGGTTTGGTATTCTCTTGCTGTGGAGTTCTGTAACAGTAACAGTCTTTAATCTCAATGTGTTTCTGCGAAACCTTGATATGTAGTGTTCCTTGTCTCTTATCAGAGCCTGGTCAAGTTTTGATAGACTGGCATACCATCAGACCAAAGGTCCTTCTATCAACAGGGCAGCCTGGTTTGCTGACGTTGTTTGCCTTCTGCTGAGCAGATAGAAAGTGATTCTTTCCCTGCTATACTTGCCACCTTCTTCCAGGCAGCTCTTAGGTACTTTTAACTAAAAAGTGATGGAATTTAAAGGAAGAAAACAGTATTGATCTAATACTTGTTCATGTTGAATATATTGGCAACTTCCCTTGAGAAATTTGTATTAATTTGAAATAGAAGTACTCTGAATTGAGGACATAAAATGTCTTACCCTTAATTTTGACTGTAATTAGTACATTAAGAAACTCTTCTAGGACATTTGGGAAACAGATCAAGTCCTTTCTTAGTCAAAATTGATAGGCTGAATTCTGTGATATTTTATAGCGATGCAAAGCTTGTTAGGAACTGGGCTTAGCTGGTGAAGCTTTTAAGCTTACTGGTTTGAGGGATGTTAAAGAACATTTTTGTGGACTAGACCTGGTTCTTATTCCTTTACTGTGCATGTTTTGTTTTCAGTTCTCAGACTCGTTTAAGTTGTGCAGCTGGTACAAAGATTGTTTTCAGTAACTAAAGCTGCAAGAGATTAGTAGTGTTTTAGCAGCAATTAAAACTACTGATGGTTGCACTGAGAGTTCTCCAGTCAGCAGGGAATTCAGATTTTTTGTTACCTCTTAGAAGTTCAAAAGAGGTGGAGAGCTTTATGTGCTGGAGGACAGTTACGGGCACAGTTCCATAGGGGAATGACTTATTTCCAGTTGCACAGGGTTTTAATTTTGGTTTGCAACCGAGAAGTGTATGTTAGTTGCTCAGTATCAGCAGTTTGCTAATGACAATTGCCTCTAAATAATAGTTTCCACAGGACTTCTGTCTCCATTCTTTTTAAAAAAAGAGTAAGATAGAAAGCGAATCTGCTTCGTAGTAAATATGTAATTGAGAAGAAAGGACATTCTTGTCAGAAAGGATTAGTTTTTGCATTGTTCAGTGCTGTGCCAGATACGCTGATGGACCCTCATTTGGTTGCCTTCCTGCTGTGGGCTGATCCAGGTCACCTGAAGTGTACCCTTTGACTTCTAAGGAGTCGTTGAAAAGTAAGGGGACACGCATTCAGCCCACACTTTGGATGCCTTCCTCTCCCTGTTGACTGGATGAAACTTGTCTGTCTCCAAAGGATAAACCAGTCTGTTGAAGTTTGCCGTCCCTTTCTTTCCTGGAGAGAGAAAGGGAGAAGGGGAAGCGGCGTGGGTGTGGTTGACTGGAATGAGTCACCTCAAAGGATTAAGCGGGCAGACTGCTCATATTTTGAGATTTAGTTGGATTTAGGTACAAACATGATTGAGGTTTAGGTAAACTGCATCCCACTCTGCAATAGAGGACACAGTTTTCACAGGGGCTGTGAGATTTTTTTGTTTCTAGATATATTTCCGGGGGGGGGGGAGTGAACAGGAGGGCATAATTAAACAAAGCAAAAGCAAAAAGGAAGTACTTGTGGAAATCTACTTGACATTACATGCTTTGTCTCTATTGTTTGTTTTTAGTCTCATTTTCCTAAGAATCCAAAGTGTGTCTTGCCTTGTTTCTCCAGTCCTTCCTCATAAAAACTCCTTGAAACTTTTTGCTCAACTTCAACCACACCTGAAAGAGGGATAGAGCATTCAAAGCTATTAAGTACTTAAACTTTGATTAAAGCAGTTGCTGGGTATTGGAGATGCACAGAACCAATTTCCGCACTGTAGCAAAGGTTGCTCTAAAAACTCAAGGCTGATGGATCCTGCTCCGTGTGCCATGAACCCCTTGCTGGTTGGTTATGTATAAGTTTCCCTGTCAACGCGTAGCTGGGAACTAGCTGCAACACCTATTGCAACCAAAGTGGAAGAGGGACAAAGGGACACTTGAAGTACTCTGGTGGGGTGTAGTGAAGAACCGGATTATTGCCTTAGTAGTGGTTGGAGATAAGGGGCACGGGATGCACATTCATGGGAAACTGGGCTTTATTGCTCCTGCTCGGCTTTCTTTGCTGCTCTTCTAATTTTGCTGTACAACTTCTTTTCATTTTTTATTCTTCTTTTACATTTGTAAGTCTTGTGAATAAATAACTTAAATAACTGACCTGTTATATAAAGGTGAAAATAGCTAGTGCTCTTACGCTAGATGAACACGAATACACATTACTTTGTTGTATGAAGCTCTGTGTGATCCAAGTCTAGAAGAAAGCTGGGCTGTGTGTATAGATGTGAATGAAGAACTGTCTTGAAGGGAATGCTGACACTGGTTGACCAGAGAGGTGTTTGCCTTAATTTGGAAACCTGAGATTTTGTGTTCATTCAAAATCTGAACAGCTCAGAACTGTGCAGTCTTCTGCCCTTCAGAGGCTTCAAGAAGTATTTTGCCCAGGCTTCTTGTTCTCTAAAATTTAAGACATGACAAGTATATTTCCAGCTCTGTAATTGAGATAAAAGTCATAGCGAGTTTAAAGAAAAATAGGGGATTATTTATGTTATTAAAATTTTCTCATGGGGATTAATTAACTGAGATTTGGCAAGCTTTTTAGATTCTCATGTTCTTGTTATGCTCTTAAATTGGCTTTCCTAGTTGTTCATAGGAAGTGTAAAGAATTAATATAGCTGACGAAGCAAGTCTTTACTTACCCCAGATTTTGGTCATTATTTATTTCATTTTTTTATGAAGATCAGTACATGTGAGAAATACTGTAGCTGTTATCCATTCTCTCTCTTGTGGTGGCATTTGGTTTTTGGGTTCTTTTCAGTTTGCTCTTGTTCAAAGATGTGGCACTACTGGTTGAGAGATTCCACTTACGTGTGCACATATACATGTATAAGATACCACGTTCAGTGTATTTCTGTGTTTGTAGGGTTTGGGGTTTATTTTCTTAATTTCTTTTTAGCGGATATAGCTCAGAGATACAGGATAAGCAAATACCCAACTCTGAAACTCTTCCGGAATGGAATGATGATGAAGAGAGAATATAGGGGCCAGAGATCTGTGACAGCAATAGCAGATTATATCAGGCAGCAGAAGAGTAACCCTATTCGGGACGTCCAGGATTTGGAAGAAATTAGTTCTCTTGATGTAAGTCTTTCAATTTTATTCCTTCAAAAATTTTTTTTTAATGTTGAACTGGTGAAATATAATGTATTTGAAGTACATATTTACTTTTTTTTTCATTCAGAAATGTTGTGAGTGCTTTTTTTTAACCTGAGTGGAAAACTGGGTCATTTCCAGTATTACAAATTATTCCAATATAATCACTTTCAACTGCATTCATTTTGTTACAGTAACTCCACTACCAAATTACTTATTTTACTTTTAAACATTTGAAAAGAATCATATGTTATATTTGACAAGATATTTCTAATATTCCTCACTGGAAAAGTATTCACAAGGATGCTTCTGAATATTGAAAAGGCAGAAAAGAAATAAATTCTGCACAGTTATTGACTGTTGAATGAATGGCACCTCTCTAATATCCTTAGGGAGTAATGATAGTTTTTGATAATTTAAGGTAAGTTATAATTTAACCTTTGTTTTTTACAGCGCAGCAGAAGAAATATTGTTGGATACTTTGAGCAAAAGGACTCTGACAATTACAGAACCTTTGAAAGAGTAGCGAATATTTTGCATGATGATTGTGTATTCCTGTCTGCCTTTGGGTAAGTTTTAAAATCTGTTGATTGCATGACTTCATTATTGAAATTATGTTAATGAGTTGTATATAATTTAATTGAATGGACTTCTTTAATACTTTCAGTGTGGCATAACTGAAGAGACTAGACCTTAACAGATAAATACAGAGAGAAGGATAGGATAAGATTCCTCCTAGCCTTAATATTTGCTGTGAAATCCAGCTTTCATTTTTTGCCTCCTTTTTCTTTTTTTCACTCTTTGTCAATATAGTTTAAATGTAACTGGGGAGGTTTTAGGGGAAATGCTAGACAGCTGTATCCCAAAGGGAGGGAGGAGGAACAAGTAGGGAAGAATTTGAAAACTCTTTAGCAAAAATTTTATCAGCTTTGCAGACTGAGTAACTCTTTTTTTTTTTTTTTTTTTTTTTGCAACCTCTTAAAATTTTTTTCAATAAAATGTGACCATTTTTTGTAGGTTTTTTTTCCTTCTTTTTGTAGGTTGTTGGTTTTTTTTTTACTTCCTTTTTTCCTGTAAAGAATAGTTCAGTAGTTCCTCGTTCATTTCTGCTTGATGTCAGGGGAGGACCTTGTTCCAGAATGTCCAATTTCTGTGCCTGGGTCTGTTTCATGCGAGTTCTATGTCACTGCATGTGGTAACAGTTTAGAAAGGCAATTGCATTGATGAGCTACATAGTGTGAATCTAGAAGAAGAACCTACAGAAATTCAAATTTCTCCTTGTTATACAGATTTACAGCAATATTTTAAAAGATCTTCACTGGAAGAACAACAACAAATTGGGAGTGATTCCCTTTTTAAGTAACATAATAAAATGCAATTATAGATTCTTTCTGCAGTGTTTAATGTGCCAGCACCACCCAGTTTAAAGTGATTGGGCATTAATGTGAATGCAGTGGTTTGCAGTCTTGTAAATCTGTGGTCTGCAGGTCTGCAGTCTTATCACCAAAGAGTGGCCATTATCTCAAATGTTTTCTGATGAGTGCATCCATGCTTGTTGTCAGAGCAACCAATCTGAGTTATTAGAATTTTAAATTATTTTTTGTCCCCTCGTATGACTTTTCATTCTTTTCAGGAATGCCTTTTAAAAAATCATTACTTTTAAGTAATGAAAACAATACTTTTAAGATTCTCTCTCCTGTTGAGTCTGTTCGTCTTTGGTTTGCTATTTGTAAACTTCGTATAATGAGAAATAGTCTCCCACTGCTCAGTGTTAGCATTTGGTTGTTGGATGCTATTCTTGAATTAATTACTATGGGGCTTCTTTATTTTTTCTTTTTGTTTTCTTTAGTTATAAGCAATAAGCAAACATAATGGAATGGATCAGAGTTTGATAATTTGTAACCTTCCCATGTAACTACAGATTGCACAGCAGGCTTGTCATTATTCTCTTCTCCAGGCTCCCGTCCCTTCCTAGCCTGAAGCTGTTAGTGTTTTAAAGTGCAGCCTTCCAGACAGCAACCTTGGGAACTAAATGTTTTCATCTCTGAGTGGCTGTGGCTCTCAAGCTTCCTAAAAAATTATATGTGAAAAGGCTTCCGAGGGAGATACTAGCTATGTAACAGTGTTTTCTATTCAGATTATATATAGCAAAATGTTTCATGGGGAGCTGGCACTGATGACTCGAACTCTTCTGACTGAGCATCCTAAAAGCCCCTGGGAGGGATTTCTGGTTTTGCTATGGACAGAGTTCAACAGTTATATGGTTTGGGAGGTATATGGTAACATGAGCTGTCATGTTCAAATGTCTAGTAAGCTAAAATAAACTCAAAACAATCAATTTGACATGAAAAAATTACTTCGCTAACTTCTGTCAAGGCAGAAATGTACCCTGCTGTGCCAAAATTATTCTGGCTTTAGGTAGTTGTAATAGCTTATTTGTAAACTGTATTAATGGTACATAGTTGCAGATCATCTTGATGCTTAAAACTATTCTTAAATCAACTGATCCTTACTGTTCTGTAAGATCTCGGGTAACCACAGAGCAAGATTAATGAGAGAAGACTTGTAAGCAGAAGGAGATAGGAGGGATACTGATGAAGAGATATTAGAGGTAGATTTTAGAAGTAGAACGAGAGAGGGATACATCTGAAATGTTTGTAGACATGGAAGAGAATGGCATTGTGCCGTTGAGCCATAGCATAGGAAGCCAAATGCAGAAAACCAAAACAAACAGCCAAAAAATACTTTTACCTTAAAAGGCTATGATGAACTGTAGGTAACTCATGGAGGAGAGTGACTAATCTAGGAACTGTTTTAATTTTATGTTAGCAATCAAATACGGGGCGGCGGGGGGGGGGAGGGTCCAAGAGGTTCACCTTCTAGGTTACCGCTTCAAGAAGAGGCAAAATGCTAACTGAAGTGTTTCCATTTTGGTAGTTGTTTTAAAAAGGTGTATCTTCAGGCATTTGGGATTTTCATATCATGTCCCCACTTTGACTTATCTGAAACAAATTGGTCACAACTGGAGCTACTGAAGTGGCAGGAGACAGAAGAGGACCTTCTGGGTTCCACTGCAGGCGTACCCTAGAGCTTATATTTCATTATAGATTATTATCAGTTTACCAAGCAGTGATTGGGCGGGTGGCTTCTATGTCTCCACTTTCTTCTTATTCAGTGAAAGATTATCTGGCATAGAAGTGGTTTACCTCAGTGATGCTGGTCACAAAGAAGCCTAATTTCACATTCTGGGAGCAGTCATCATGTCTGGAATACAAAAATGCATTTTAAAATACACGTATCTAAACTGGTGCTAATACTGATAAGTGTGACATACTATGCAAGGTGCCTTTTGTATGTGATAAGAAAAGGATAATTGGATCAAATTAAATAAATGAAACGTAGGTACTTTGAGTTAAGTCTTACGATGTCTTTCTTTTTTTTTCCTTGGCCCTCTAAATTGTTCAGACCCCTGGAAGATTTACCTCACCTTGCAGTGAGATAAATTGAGACATTTTTACTTCTCTTTTTTTCCTCCCCCTTACATCTCAATCAGTCTTCACCAATGCTTATATTGAGTCCCCAGAACAGATACTATAATTGGAGAAGCTGGAACACTTGCCTAATGTTTCCCAGGGCTGACATGCTTTCTTTTTAGCCTATGGTAAAAGGAAAAGAGATGGGTAGTTCATTTTACTCTTTTGTGGCATATGCAGCCAATCAGTTCTGTCTTGCCAGCATGAGTTATGTTGGAACAGCAAGGCATGGGAGAGAAAAGAGGAGGTCTCTTTTGCTGTCTGAAGGTGGTGAAAGGGTTTATTTTTGTTGAGAGCTTTCTTTCCTTGTTTTTTTCTATCTCCTATGTTGGATGCATACCTGTCCCCATTTGTTTGAATAAGAAGTGATAATCTGGGGGGAAGAAGCTAGCAGCTTTCAGGGTGCTCTGTTGTGGCTGGGATTGAGGAACCACAAAATATTCCAGAGGCAGGGGAGAAACTTAGTAAGGTGACATAGAAACCTGAATACCGAGGAGGAACTGCATGTGTTCTCCAGGTACACACATACTGGATCATCAGTGGTCAGAAACTGCATGCTGTGTCTTGTGCTCTCTAGATCTGTTTTGAGGGTAAAATGGACAGTGTGGGCTTATTTGCTATCCATTTTCTCATTGCCTGTGCCGGTAGAGCACCTCAAAGCCTTTCTTTATTAGGGTAGATAAGACATAAATTTCTAGTGTAAACAGTGGAACAGGAAGAGTAAATGTAAATGAGAATCCACCTTTCTCACCTTTCCTTCTGTAAGACTAGGGTTTTTTTTGTTGTTTTGTTGTTGTTTTTTTAAATTTACATGATTATATTAATTCATTAACATTTTTCTCTGATCGTCTCTTATCCAAAATTGTACCAGCATTCATCACTTGCACTTTGATGCCTTTAGCCCACACTTCCAATCTTAGGCATACATCTTGCTGACTCCCTTAATGCCCTCTCATCTAGCCAGGCCAAGTTTCTGTGGAGTCACTTTACAGTTTACTTTAAAGATCAAGGATTTTAATGCTCAAATTTTGAAGGAAAAAAAGAAGTAAAGAAAGGATAGCAAATTAAAATCTGATTTTTGGTATCTCAGTTATTTTATTTGTCTGTACCAAGACATGCTTACTGGTTGGTTTGTTGTAGGGCTATTTCAAAAGCAGAGAGATTTAGCGGAGACAATGTAATCTACAAGCCACCAGGGGTAAGTGTAACTATGTATTTTATTCTGCTTATTGTCATTATATGCGAATATGAACTAATGGAGACTATATTCAAATCATTCAGTATGTCACTGCATCTCAAATCTTAATTTTATTTCATCACTAAATAGTGTGAGAAATAGGGTCATAGGATCTA
The DNA here is from genome assembly GCF_000737465.1 of Haliaeetus leucocephalus. Classification (NCBI taxonomy): domain Eukaryota; kingdom Metazoa; phylum Chordata; class Aves; order Accipitriformes; family Accipitridae; genus Haliaeetus; species Haliaeetus leucocephalus. The sequence goes on along the minus strand of NW_010973023.1, from coordinate 6,635,699 downwards.
GTGTTTCTGAGTAAGTGAAAATGATCTTGGTCTCGTTTGTTGCCAATTAAGTGCACAAAACCTAAATCTGTCATTTTAAATGTCAATGTCCATAATTTATTTTTTTTTCTTAGAAACACGGTCAACTCATCATGTGTATAGATACTTTGTGTGCTGTAGGAGTCTTAAAAATCTGTGAAGTTCAACAGCTGGTGCACTTCATGTTTTTCAAAGCAAGTGACAATTACTAAGTATTTTTCTGACTGCCACTTGCTAAGACCTGTTCTCTTCATTTAAAAAAAAAATCAAAACGGGAATAAGTAAAATTAACCCTATGTTAACAAACTCTCATAAACATAGTTTTACTTGAGGAAAAATTCAGTACAGAAGAAAATCTGCAAGAATCGCTTTTTAGAAACATAATTAATATCTGAAAATCTCTTTTCCCAAATTTAATGTATGAAAAGAGTTGCTTACAAAAGAGAAATAAACAAAAAAAGACCTCAGGGAGGAAGAAGTTTCAAACCATTTTCTGTGAAAATAGAATTTATTAGGTTACCTAATTTATATGGCATTTCTGAATTAAGGTGTGCTTAATCATGGCTACAGCTTGCGAAGTCATGGTTCATTTAATGTAATTACAATTTTGGTTAACATGAAAAGATGGCAGCACTGAATTCTGAGTTAAAACTACTAGCAAATAAAGGAAAACAATCATTTATTCGTATCTCTTTGGCAAAGCACATGTAAAATACCAGTTTCAAGTCCTGTAAGACATTGGGAGGGATTTTTGGTGAGTCTTTGTAACTATTAGCATGAAGAAGCTTAATATCTGCATTTAGTTTATATCTAAATAGGTTTTTTTAGGTATGGAGATACTATTTCTCAACCTGACCGAAGTCTAAATAGCCTTTATTTGAAGCATCCCTAATTTGGAAACAAAGTATCTTTTCAATTCTTTTTAAGTTGTCTTAAGAAGTGGAGTTGACTGCATAAATGATCATATTTTATATTTCTTTTCCTGTTGTACTTTTGTAACATAGTTAATAGAAATGTTGCATGCACAATGGTTGAACATTGGTATATGATTGGCTTTCAATATTTATATGGATATTTTTACTTTTATGTCAGGTAGGTGATCTTATTTGTAAGTAGCAATGTCATTTTTACTGTTTCTCAACTTGTCTATTTTTCTTTTCAACAGGAAAATGCTCCAGATATGGTGTATTTAGGCTCGCTAACCAATTTTGATTTGATTTATGCATGGACACAAGACAAATGTGTACCACTAGTTCGAGAAATTACGTTTGAAAATGGGGAGGTAAGAATCTTTTCTACCATTCTACTTCTGGGGGTTCTCAAAACCAAAATGTTTTTTTCAAGGTCTTTAATCCATACCAAAGAACTTTCTGTATGCTTTGCTTTTGACAGAAAATAGCTGTCAAGTAATGTCTTTTCATTCTTTTGGAGCTTTTTGATTGGACTTGAAGTTCACTGGAGGCAGATTTGTGGTAGTTCCATACGATACCAAAGAGAGAGGTTATGATCATGCATATAGATCATGTAAGAAGTGTCCGTTGATTTGCGGAATGTGGATACTTGGATGCTAAGAATGTGTGTGTGTAAGAATGTGTGTGTCTGTATGTATGGGTGTGTAACACCTTGGGTAGGTTGTATTATTCATCTAAAGTAAGTACACATTTAAACAGATGCTATGACTAAATGTTGATTTAAGATCTAGACATAAATGTTATTTAAGTGCTTTTTGCATCTGATGTGACCTTGAAAAAAATATTTCTAGTCAGGGTAGAAAATACTCATGTCAGCATGTCTATGACAGTTTGAAAGAGTAAAATAGTTGTGAACTATCCTTAAGTTATAATCAACTTTTAAAATTTAATATTAAAGTTAGTAGTAGAAAAATGTTAATGTATTAACAACTTCCAAAGCATTATCTAATAAATAAGCACATTAAACGGTGGCTGACCATCTATGGAACTGGCAATCTTCTGGGAATTGTAATAAAAACCATGTGGGTTTTTTTGTTTGTTTGTTTATTTTTGTCAGTCTGTGTTTAAGCACTGGTACCTTCTTAATCTTTTTAGCTTCAGGTGCTCCCCCTTGGGTTTCTATTTTTAACTGTAATTCGTAAGATGGAGTTTGGGGGCTTGCTTTTAAACATCTCTTTTCTTCTCATTCTCCTTATTTTCTTTCAGTGCTTTTCTGTTTTCTTTTGTAACTTACTTCTCTCTCATCTATTTCCAACTCTGCATTATAAATTTTTTTGTAAAATAACCAACGGGGGGGGGGGGAATCTTTAGAAAATTGGCATAGGTTTGTAGTATCTCATGAGTATTTGTACATAGCCACGTCTGCTAGGAACTCTGGTGAGGTATGTAACAAAATGCAGTATGTTGTCCATACTGGACCAGAAACCAAAGAATCAGTCATATGATTCGTTCTCAGTTTACACGCTGAATTTTTTTTTTTTTTATCCTGAATCTGCAGTGTATGTAACACTGCTGTTCTGGGCATGCACAACATGTCAGGTTACATGACAAGAGGGAGGGATAGGGTGGGATAGACAAAATGGTTCAAATGCAACCTTCTAGTCAACCCCGCCAACTTTTATTGGAAAGTTCTGTTAAACAAATTTTAATTCTTCATTTGCAACTCAGAATGTAAAAGATGCCACATGTTAGCATGTTTAGAAGTGTGTGGTAGATTTTCAGTGTACTTTTCCCATGGTAAAATTGCATTCTGAGCCTTAGAAGCCAAGGTTCATCACTGTCAGCTTGTACTATATTGTGTCACGGTTTTTCTGGTTGTTCTCTCAACCCTTGATTCCTCTTTGCTTAGGCAGATATTTACAATTCCAATGTGACATTTTGCCTAGCAACATTTGTTTAAAAATTTCAGTGCTGCCAGTACCCAAACAAATTTAAACATGCCAAAATTGAGATACTTCTGCCTGCTGAAATCCTATGGTATTTAAATGGGCTCTTAATGCATACTGCACAATATTACAGGGTAAAAATATGAAGTGCTATGACTGTTAAGCTGTGTTTATGGTACTAGAATACCATATAAATAAGGTAAAGACAACAATTTCTACTACTGACTTCAAAGTCAATTTTTAAAATCAAAATTGGCCCCTGTAAACTGCTGGTAGATTTTTCCCTCATTTTCTTTCTTAATGTTTTCATTATCTGGTAAGTGTCATGGGCAGTCTAGCCAGGAAAGTGCCTGATCTGAGCAGAGTTCATCATTGTGACTTTAGACAATACACAGTAATTGAACTCTGAAGCAAGGTCTTCTGTTTGAGAAGACTGTCCATTTGAAAGGCAGTCCCTGTACTTGACAAGAAAAGGCGGTTGGGATCAGTCGTATCATTCAGAAGAAATCACTGTTTAACCTGTAATCAGTCTGTTTAGTTTTATGTTGTATGAATATAATGAACCATGTGGTCTAATGGTGGTGCTGAACTGTAAGTTTTTGAAAGGGTAAAAAGTTTCTCAAAGGCAGACAGAAAAAATGTGGGAAGCTCAGATCTAATGAAAAATCTTTTGATACTCAGTGCCAAATGAGACAGTAGCTTTTGAGGGAGCAGTCCAAGGCAAATGAAATAGCTATTCCACTTGCCACATCCTTATCAGTAAGACATACTGTGAAAGCTGGAATAGAAAAGCAAACGAAGGTACTTTATAGAAACAGGGCCAAAATTAGCAAGACTTTCAAGCTAGCTGTCCTAACAACCTGTTTGGAGGTGAATCGATCTTGTGAATACAACTCATCACGTGCAGATATTGAAACCAAGGTTGTCCTTTTAGCTGCTTGCAAACAAGAGGGGAGCTTAGAGCCGGAATACCAAACTCTCTTTGGGAGTTCTCCCTCTGGAAATGTACCTGCTGAAATGAGTGAGGAAACGGAGCCATAATCGTAGTGGTACGAAACAGACTTTTTCCCATCCTCTAATAGGAGAGGAGACTGAGACCCAGCCAAATTCGTGTGTGTAAAAATAAGAATGACCAAATGTGATTAGTGGTTGGTTTAGGGATGGATTAGGAAGCTTGGATTTCATCAAGAGCACTGACGTTATGAGGATCTTTTCAAGCTGCTGTTAAAAGACCAAGCTTCAACTTAGCTGACAGACTTGGTTTAAGGGAGAATGACAGCCATATCATATACACTATGTAGCTGGCTGCCTACTTGTATGGAAAGTATTTCTTCCAACTTACTGCAGATTGAAAATATCTGAAGAAACTATTCTATTTGGTGGCAGAACCAACGAGTGCTATCTTTCTCAAAAAGCATAGATTTTATTCTGATACAGGCTAGAATCAAAGAAATAGCAGCACTTGCTTGTACACCAGTTGTGCAAATGAAGGATTGGCAAGACTGTAGGCATTTGTTACTGAAAAATGATTATTTCTTCAACTGGGCTCTAGCGAGTTGAGCTGATGTTCAAAGGTGCCTAAAAATCACTTTTGAAGCAAGAAAATACAAGTTGTTCGTGTTTTGTTTGGGTTTTGAGTAAAAGAAAAATCCTGAATAAATTATTCAAGGAGTTTCTATTTATCTGTCCCTGGACAGAGATCTTTAAAAGGCACTCGAGCTGCAAGAACGCATTTCTATGAGGAACTAAAGCTTCCCTGTCCAGCAAAGGTGGTTTTCATTTCTTCATCAATTTTAGTAATATACTAACCTTTGAATTTCATAATGGTGTTACACAGATGACCAGTCAGGACACACTTACTGGCAAAAGAGCAGAACTTGATCATAACTGATACAGCTATGTCATTAGCTTCTGCATTTTCTTTTTTCTTCTTCTTTTTTTTTTCTTTTAGGATGGAGTTGTTTACAGATATTCATTCATTGTGTTATGCTAAGAAAACACCAACTTATTATATGAGCCAAGCTAGGACCAGGTCTAGAATACACCCTCGGCTTTTCTTAGTGTTTAATACCATGCTGTTCAGGCCTTATTGCTGTTTCCATGAAGATGATGTGTTTTCTCAGAATTGGATTATTTCTTCTGAGCAAGTATTCCAGTGCAGGTGTATCTCTTCCTGAAATGTTGACAATGAAATACCTTCATCCTTTTTCTGCTGTGTATGATACAGAGAAAGGAAACATAGTTAACTGTATCACTCGGGTATCTTAGATGAAGAGTCAACAGTTAACATCTTTAGTCCTGTTCTTTCAACTGTTTTTAAAGTAGAGATCTCACTGAATTTTAAAATTGCTGGAATCACTTACTTGAGTGCCCTTAAGAAACGGAAGAATTGAGATTTGTCATTTGTTTTCTGTGCAGGAACTGACAGAAGAAGGCCTTCCTTTTCTCATACTTTTCCACATGAAAGATGACTTGGAGAGTTTAGAGAAGTTCCAACAGGAGGTTGCACGTCAGTTAATAAGTGAAAAAGGTTTGTAGTAACTCCTGCTACTTCTTGTTTTTACTGGTATAATTTTTTTCAGACAAGCTTAGTAGTGTGGAAGCAAAGACCAAACAGCATCCTAGCTTTAAAGCTCTTGCGACCGAAGGGCTTTATGTACTTTTGACAGTGAGGACCAACTCCTGTGGAAATGATTTAAATAGATACACAATTTATTAGTAAGTAACTGTTTCAGAAATCCTTGTTGTCTAAATGACTTCATGCAGTTTGAGAGGGCATTAAACAAAACTTCAGTTTGCGTTCTGGCCAAAAACACTTTAAGAAAATCCATTATTTTGGGGGTGTTAGTTGTTTAAATCTATTTTCAAGTTTTGCATGTTGTATCTATCTAATATCTCCACCTTTGTAATACTTATGAAAGTGTTTAGGGTTTCAAGGTAATAATAAAAAAATATTAACATGGATTTTTGTCTGCTCACAATTTTAAGGTACAATAAACTTCCTCCATGCTGACTGCGATAAATTCAGGCACCCACTCCTCCATATTCAGAAGACTCCAGCAGACTGCCCTGTTATTGCCATTGATAGCTTTAGGCACATGTATGTCTTTCCAGACTTCAGTGACTTGTCGTAAGTATTTTTCTTTGTGCATTTTAATTTGAGAAGAACAAAGTAAAAGACGTGCTCGTATTTTAATCAGTACTATGATAGGAAGATGAACAAATCTAGGATAGGTAAGGCTGCCTATGTGCGATTCAGTGTCAGAACCTTAAAGCAATATGAATTGGTGTGAAGCCATTGTTTAAATGGAGGTGCATTGCTTTATGCAAGAAGAGAATCTCACATTAAGTTTTTAGATGCCGTTCTTTTATTTCAAAGTTTTGCTATTTTCCATAGTGGTTAGTCATTTGGAACCTGGCATGGTATTTTTAGTGGTGATCTAGGTATATCAATTAACTTTAAAAGGTTTAAAATACTACATGGAATGTGTAAGTGCTGTGTTATGCAATAATTACCATAAAATGCACCATGTAAGAATTCCCAGCCTGCTGGTTTGGTTTTTCCTGCTGTGCAATTCCAGTCTCCCTGCATTAGTCTAAACTCGGAAAGCTGGCGGAGAAATCCTTGTTGCATGGGTTTCTGAAATTTTCCACATGTAGCTTGGAAAATGGCTGATTATTGGCATGTTATCTGGATAAAATACGTGAGAGAGAAGTATCAGGGTGCTTAGGCGAAATGCCACTTTGATAATCCGCTTACATCAGTCTCTATCTCTTTATCTTGTACTGCCTTGGAAGCAGATGTTCTGTCTCCTGTAGTTCAGTTGAGGAGTTAAGATGTGTAAACGTTATCTTCAGGGACTTTCAGCATGAGACAAGCATTCTGTCTTTGTCTTCAGGTTGTTTGTTAAAATTCCAGTTTCTACCTCAAAGGAGGTGCCTGCATATACACTGCTTCTGAAGTCCTGGTTAGATGCCTAGGCTTTGAGACTTGAACTTCTGCCCATTCATAATTTTTGCCCATTTGTACTTTTAAAAACTCAGGGTATTTCATTTTTGTTAAAGCCAAGGATTCAAAGCTCAGACTTAGCATGCAATGTGAACGTAACCCCATGTCTAATTCTGCCATTCTAGCAGGCATTTTTCTACCTGAAATGTTGACATTTGGAAGAAGGGTTCAAACCTAGCTTCTCCCCATAATTCTCCACAGGCTTATTCTTAAAATGTAGTCCCTGTTTGATGTATCCCAAATGGTGCTTTTCAAATATCTAAAGCTATGTATGTGGAAACACTGATAGTGACTACTTTTCTCCCTGTGTTCCTGTTTCTTTGGAAGATCATGTTGACCGCACATGCCAGGGCTTTAAAAAAAAATCGTGGGATATTTGCATTTCAAAATCACTCTTTTTATTGTCACTTTTGAAATAGCCCTAAAATAAATTAATATCTCTCATAGGGGAATAGAGATGTTTAGTTTAGACTTTCCTGTTATGTTTCTTACATGTTCTGTTTCTGTGAAACACTATCAGAATAATAAAAGCTACTTGGTTGTTTGTATACCAGTTGTTACATACAAATGAAGAAGAGAGTGAGTGATGTCAGGATTGTAGACAGTTGCTTAATGATAAATAATTATTCAACCTTACTCTAGGAGATTGAGCTGATACTTAGAAATACATAACAAACAGTTTGGAAACAAGGAGAGCTTGGAGCTCCTGGGGTGATACTCTTTTGTGTGTGTGTGTGTGTGTGGTTTGGATTTTTGTTTTGGTTTTGTTGGTTGGTTTGTTGTTGTTGGGTTTTTTTTATAATACATAAAATCTTAATTCTGAGACTTTCATCTACCTGCAAGGACTTCTGCCACTTTAGTACATTTTCTGGACTCTTACAAACTGGCCCCAGACTGTCTCTTGTAATCTCAGTGCTGCCACCAACCAGTAGGGTTTGGATATGGTACTTCCAGAACTGGCCCACTAAAATTTCCTCTCTCTTTAGGGAGTTGTCTTTTTTTGAGAATAGCCACTTCATAGGCAAATGAGACCACCACCCAATATTTTGTCCTCATGCTTTCGCCACCTGGCCCTATTCATCCTGCTGTTCCAGGTTGGAAACGATTGCAGGGAGTGTTCAACAGATCAGTTGTAGTTTCTCAGCAAGAACTGGTCCAGTTACAAGAGGCTGTAGGCACCAAATGCCCTTGCTGCATTAGGAGGGGTTGGAGGGGAATGTCTCCAGCAGTGTGCCTGACCTAGAAAAGAGCAGGAGCCCAAGGTAAAGCAGGGGATTCTGCTCTCCCTACAACTGGGCTAGAATGAACCCCCTTCCCTCCATCAGCACCAATTCCTGATCTTAACTGGGAAGGGAAGAAACCCCTCAAAGTACCACAGCAATACTGATTAGTTAGAGACGTTGCTGTAGTGATGGCCTCTGACTCTTATTGTATTACGTTTTATCCACAGAGTTTTCTGGTGATCTGAAATATTGCTAATAGCCTGTCTAACCACACTTTGTCCCTCTTTCCTAAATGTAGTCATTGGTCTGATGAAAGGCTCCCTGCAAAACCTGTCTCCATTCATACTTTACCTTTTGATTGCATGCATAGTGCTCACGTTATAGTTTTTTATCTCATCTTTAATATTTATTAGATCAATTCTTCATTTTAAGCTTTTTAGTCTATTTGACATTTCACAAGTAAAATTGGATGCTGTAGTTTAGCACGTTTGCTGTGGGTGACAGTAGATGATCTCAGATTAGATTTACATTGATATCCTCTTAGTGCTTATCGCTAGTGTATATGCAGTTGCTCAGGCACTAGAGAGCCTTTCAAAGATGTTTTGTCAATACCGCTACCCAACTGTCATTTGTATCTGTAAACTGTGCATTTGGAACCCGCTGTTCCCTCTTACATTATGGTTAGTGGGGAGCTGAAGTGAGTATACAATGAAGTTATCGGCTAGTACAACTCTGTGGGAGTTATTGAAAAGATGAAGTACTTGCTGTGTTCTCAGGAGACAGTGGAAAGAAAAAGAAGCTGGTAGGATACTTTAACAAACCATTTGGCTTCCTGTCCTCTATTAATCACCTAGAAGTGGACATAGTGTGCTAGATAAACAGAAGTTGGCTACTCTAAACAGTGCACTTTAAATCTTCTGTGTTTGGACTTAACTTGTAGTAAACATGTGGGTGTTTCTGTTGGATTTGTTCCAGAGTTCCAGGTAAACTGAAGCAATTTGTACTAGACTTGCATTCTGGAAAATTGCATAGAGAGTTTCATCACGGCCCTGATCCAACTGATGTAGCACCTGGTCAGGTAAGGTTACAACAAATACATTTAACTTGGCCATTTAATAAAGACCTTTTTTTACTCCTTGTCAGAGCTGTACTTTCTAATATGTGTGTACTTTTAACTTCAGTCTCCCGAAAAAGAAATCTGTTTATAGAAGCATAATGTTGCCACTTTGGCTTGGCTCTTCCTTTAAATTCCTTTGGGTAAAGGCAGGGAGAGCATTAGGGGGAAGTATGGTACCTGTTTGCCTTGAATAAGGGAAGAGTATAAGAATATATATTTTCTCCACTGAAACAGAAGATCTTGGGTTAGATGACTGTTCTGAGCTCATAGAGCTAGTCTTACGTTCTCATGTGATTTCAGTGCAAAAACTGATGATACATTATAGATGCATTATTTCCCACACGACACACTGAGAGGGTGCTTCTAAAGGGAAACACCAGTTGATTGTTTTATATATTTACGCATAGTCACCAATCTAAGCAGGAGGCAGATTATTAGAGCATCAACAAAAGACTGATAAGTGGTAATAGGGTTTATAATTTTTATTAATGCAGTTAACAAGCAGCATTAATAGTGGTCACAGGCTGCATTTGTCAGTTTGGACTCCTCACTTTCCTGCTCAAAGGTTGTCATGCTGCGTAATTACATGCCTGGAAGTTACTCCTGGGATCTTTTCAGGAACACAACTACTAGATCCTTCTCCAGACAAAGGAGCACCTCAGTGTTTAGTTTAATACAAGAGGCAGAAAAGAAAGGACATTACCAGCCTTGATTCCCTCTACTCAGCCCAGTCTTCTGTGTCTTGATCAGCCTTGTATCTTCTTGACAACACCACTCGGCTCATATGCTTGGTGTCATGCTGAAAAGTGTGAATGTAACAGCCTGTCAGGCAACCTTTTTTACACACCTCTTAAGTTATACGTTGCATTGTCTAGGGCTCAAAGAGCCATATGGGTTCCAGAGGAGACCTGGTGCCCTTGTGTTGGGGTGCCTTGGGCCATCCCAGAACCCGTGGGTAAGGGACAGAAACGATTTATGGCTACAGGCTCATTTTCCTGGTCATCTGTGGGATGTGGCAAGGGCGGCAGTGTGCTAAGCTGTGCAGCCTCCTGTTGCCCTGCTCAAAGTTAAAAGATTTAAAAGCGTGAAAGCTCTGGAGGGCTTGCCTTGGGCCAGGAGAATGACTGCTTTTGAATGTTGTCATGACTGGCAGTGAAAACAGGCGGGCTGAATTGTCTCAGCAGTAATTCATTTAACTGGTAACTCCCTGTGTTTCTCAGGAATTCATTGAGCAACCAGACTGCAAGTCAACAGGAGGAGATGCAGAAAACAGGGCTAGAGACTGAGGCATAAGTCAGGCAGTCGGTCAACTCAAACCAAGACAGGCGTGCGTGAGGAAGAGACGCTCTTGAGGCAATTGCAATGTAGAGGAGGCCTGGCCAGGGAGGGAGGAAGGCTGCCGAGCCCCTGGATCCTGCTGCCTATCTGGGCACGGGCTCGTTGCCTAGAACTGCAGGCTTGCTCTTGTCTCCGTTCTTCCTTGAAAAAAACACACCAAACCTGGGATGTTTCCCTTCTCATGTCCGTATGGCATCCTGCCAGCTTGTGAAGATGCGTACGCACGTGCGAGGGAAATACTGGCCTTAACTAAACTGGAGGCTGCTGTCCTAGGTCATGTATGTCCCTTGAATTGCATGTTTGTTTGGGTGGTTTTTTTTTTTAGTTTCCATAGAAAATGAATTCTAAAATATTTTTGCAGCAATGACACTTTTGCCCTGGTGTATCTCAAAAAACAGCACACAAACTAGAATATCTTCAAAGCAAATGGTAGACAGACTCAAATATACAGTGGGGTGCATTTGCAATACTTCTAAGTCACTTGTACAGAAACTTGTGTGATGGCTGTTACCTTTGAGATGTGCCAACAGAAGGAATATCCCTGACTGATGGTATTTAATGAATGAATGTATGTGTGCATGTGTATCCCACCTATTTGGGACTTACAATGTGCCTTCCAAAAAAAACCCCAAACCTCAATTTGTGAGAATGCTGGAGATTCGTGCACTCTCATAATTAATGTTAGAAGTTCATTTAATGGAAGTGTGATTGATTATTAAAATGAGTCTAACAAACAATTTACTGTTTGTTCTGTTTTTCAGCCAATTCAGGATTTAGCAAGCAGCCCACCAGAGAGCTCATTCCAGAAACTGGCACCCAGTGAACATAGGTACACCTTATTGAGGGAAAAAGATGAACTTTAAAACTTGAAATAATCTTGCAAGCCTTTCAGACAGCAGCATTGACTTGTGTGGTGGAAATAGTAAACCTATATTTTCATAATTCTATGTGTATTTTTATTTTGAATAAACTGAAAAATAATTTTTTTTCTCCCCAGGCTTGTAAATACATTTGTTTGGTGGGTCATTCTGTACAGCATCTTTCAAACAGTATGTTCCTAATGCTATAGTAAAATATCAGAGACCCATCCAGACTCTTGATCTAACTCTGTTCTGTAAAACTTTTATAATCCAAATGAAGGTATCCTTGCCAGAGACATGCTGTTAACTTGCACTATCCCATTAAATAGGACTTTTGGGTTGTTTTCTGTGTAACCTTGGTAGTATGTGCTTTTTCTTCTTCATGTGAACAGCTATCCTGGTAATCTATTTCTTTGTCACATTTTTCTCCAACTTAAGAGGGTCTTCTATTCTGGATACTTGGGAGGGGAATAAATTAAAGTTTTACAGAATCTCGTGTGGTGCTTTACTGGGTGCAAATGTCTAAGCAATTAAACAATTCTGACTATTAAAATACCAAGCAAGTAAAGGAAAAGTTTCATGATAATGGCTGTACTTTGAATGAAAGGACTGTATTGACCTGCTCTGGTTTCCTGGAATTAAGATTGTTATATTACACACATGGTTGTGTTAAAAGAACATGAATGTTGGAAACCCTTCAAAGTAGGAGAGGGGTAGGGGTGGACTGCCATCTTAGTTGTGTCAGTCTTAATTTAACTTCTGTATTAGTCTTTTTTTTCTCTTTTTTTTTTTCTTTTGGTCCCTGCCTTCCTCGCAGACATTTACCTTCCGAACAACCACTGCAAATTTTCTGTTACTCTTTTTGTCTGGCTTGTGCCTTATTTATTGCATATTCTTTGAATTCTGCTCTGAAGAAGGAATTACTACTTTCCTTGTGGGCTTTTCCGTTGTGCGTAATACCAGAATATGGGCTTTTCTCCAATGAATCTTCAAGCTGCTTGGTGAGATAAACATATAGAAACTGTTAAGATGGAAAAATATGTTAATTTGGGGTGTATTGCTGGAGATGAATTACTGTTGGATTTGTTTAATATGCTTGCTGCAAAGAATCCAGTCCATGACTTGGGTCCCCAAGGCTTAGTGTCCTTAGCAGCAAGCTTGTTCTTTGGATAGGTGGACTACTGGGTTCACATTTACTTCAGTGAGTGCCCCAGCTTCCGCAGCTCACAGCTCAGGATTCCTTTTGCCTCTCAGCTAGAGGCCACCTACTTGGTTATTGGCAGAAGACTGACATGGTCCTGTGCAGCTGTGGCAAACACTGATCTCAAGAGAGCCTGCTGAATCAAGCCCCTGCAGCAACAGGCACATGAGCTGCCTAGGGTGTGATTCTGAGCAGAGGGTTGCTAGTACCAACCACCACCATGCTACAGCTAACTGAGCAGATGCAGAATTGGTAGCTAAAAGCGTATTACAAGATTTTGTTTACAGGCATGCTTTTTTGTCAGTTTTGTGAATCTGCATTTTGGAGTGCACGCTAAGTGCTGGAAAGCCAGGTCTTCTCCTGTCCCATTCACCATCTCATGCCAAATCAAGCATTTTTGGCAGCTGAGTCATACCACCTTCCAGCTGGAATCTAAAGATGTGAGCAGGGTCTGGTTTTAAGTCTGCCACTTGTTATCTGCAGGTGGTGCTACAGAACTTCTGGAGTTGTTCAGGCACCTGAAATTTTACTCAATTCCAGCATGGTGCCTACAGGTACTCATCTTAGTCCTCTGAGGTTCCTATTTTTCCTTAGGATCTTAATTATAAATGCTGTTTGGTGGAAGACATCTAAACCTCTTTCTGGAGAAAGATGCTACCTCATCATACACTCAACAGTCTAGTGGCTGGTGCTTTCAGCTAGAAAGTGAGAGAGAGAAACCCCCTCTGCCACTCCTTAATCCAAGTTTCTTTTCTGAGTAAGGACTTCTTCCCAGAGCTTTGGCATCCTAGTGCTATGTAGGCAATTAGATGTAAAAGTTTTATCAGTCATCACAGTTACTCACTCAAGTCATTTCATTGTGTATTCATTGGAGTTGGACTTGATTCTCCTGGGTTCTTGATGACCATTGACCTGGCTGTGTACCAACTTTCATTCAAGTGATTTTTCTGTTTGCAAGCAGAAGGTTGAACAGCTGCAGTCTAGGTATGCTTGCCTCACGTGATGTTGAGTATCACTTGAGCTTTTAAGTATCTGATGATACAGAGAATTCGTCTAGAGAGAGCAAGCACTGGACAAAATGGGACATGTGTTTCAAACTGAGCCCTTCAACTCTGATCATCTACATCAATGGTTGTAACCATTCAACCTTCAACACTTCCTGAGGCTTTCATGGGAAGTTGTCAAACAATATTAGCGTTATGCCTGTGTGGAACAAAACCATTCCAAACTCTCTTTAATTGAACTTAAGGAGTCCATTTCTGAGCTAGCATATGTGTACAAGTTACTAGATGCATGCAACACTTCAAGAACTTGTGTTAATTTCAGTCAATGTAAATATTTCAATAGCTGAAGCATGTGTAACTCAATACAGGATTCTTAAATCTTGGTTATGCAATTATTTCAATAATATAAAATTTTTGAGGGATTAATCTTTTAGATGCTGGAAGGAAATAAACCCCAATGTTCTCAATAAATGCTACAACCAGTCTCATAGGCAAAAGCTTTTATTTGGTCTGAAAGACTTATCCGTTTCTTGCATTCCTTCTGTCTAACATGCCTAGCATTTTAAATGCTAGTTCGGTTACTCAGATGCCCATGTTTCTTCACGTATGTAAATAACCCACCTATTTTAAAAAATCATAGCTTAAATAATAGTCTCCTAAGTCTAGTGTATACACAATGTTTTGAAATTGCTTCCTTAAAGATGCAAGGAAGAAGAATAGGTTTTGTGCTAGACATTTCATAAAATGAGTGCAGACCAAGCTGTATTTGTATAAACCGTAGCAGGAATTCAGTTTTATGAATTTAGATTGTCCTGGCATTAGTCCAGCTTGGGGGGACAGGGTGGAGTCCACGATGTGTCTGATGTGGCTGCTGTCATTTAAATGCACAAGGTTTCAAAGCATACAGCAGGAAAGCAGACATGGCTTTTTAAAATCATACAAAGAATCAACCACAGTTTCTGATTAAGAAGACTTTGTTTTTCTTAGTTTCTTCCTTTAAATGTAGAAATTACAAATCAAAGGAATGAACAGCCTTAGTATGAAGTTGTTACAAGCTCATTAAACGTGTTTACGTCCAAAGTAGATGCATTTAAAGAAAAGTGCTTTTTGCTTGACACGAGCAAATGAGCTGAATTACTTGGGTCATGTTTTCCACTCCAGCTGATTTTACAGATGTAGGCACTGTGGCTTTAACACATACAGTTTTGACAATGTTTGCGATTACTTCTGAAAGCTATTCTTGCACACGTTGCTTCCCTGAGCCTCAGACCTACTTAAAATAGACACAATGCAATTTCAATCATATTTTAAAAGTAATAAGGAAGAACTGTTCAGAAAAAGATATTTGTGCTGTAACTAACAGTTGCTTACAGTGTCTCTAGGCACAAAAACCTATCATCTGTCATTAGTAGACAGTTATTTCCAAAGATGACATCAAAGTACTGGTTACTAAAAGGGAGCTCTTTCTACAGTATGCTCCTTATACAGTGTTCCCTGCTAGGGAGCCTTATCACTAAACACTGACTTCAGTGTTCACCTAATAAAACTGGACTCAAGCAGAGCTCAGGATGAATTGAACAATCTAAAAACTTTAAAAAGCAGCTTCCCAACCTCAATTTCTGTTCCCCCAAACAGCAGCAGCAATAGTGTGGGAATTGTCCTGGAGGGATGGAGGTAGGACCATGTGCTGAATAGTAGATTATGTGACAACAGTACGATTATGTGGCAATAAAAACACATTAATGCTTCTGTATTTAACAATGGAAGTTTCAGAAGCAAAAGGTTGCTTAAGCAGCAAAATAAGGATGGCAAGAATAACAGGCATCCACTATAAAAGGCTAGCAAAAGCACTAGCAGCACCTCACCCTGTACAGGCTCTACAGCATATCCCAAAATCTTGAGAAGGCTGAGAAGCCACTCTGCAGTGTGGGTGGAAGGAGATGTTTGGGAACTGAACAGTATGCAAGAGGTGTGCAGCTGACCCAAACAAGCATGGTTTACTTACTGTAAACAGTATCAAGTTGACATTTTCAAAATACTCCCTTCATCTGGGGATGTCAGCTGCCACTGGCACCATTTAAAGAGCCTCACTGCTTCACCATCCTTTGACCTGGTGCCTAATGCCACCCTTGAGGGTGTGGGCCTGGCTGTGGCACCGCTTCCAGGGAAGCGATTTAGCTCTCCCACCAGAGCACTGTTGGTGACAGGAGATGAGAAGCAAGGGCAACATCTAGCAGTAAGCACTGCTGAGTAAACTGAGGCTTCAGGCTCAGAATGCCAGAGCTTGGCACTTCATCCTGTACGGTGTTCTCAGGACAAGCCAAGGAGTTGAACAGCCATGGAAAATTAATTATTCTCCAGTAGCAGTCCTGCTGGGTTGCTGCTTAGATTGTTTAATTCTTAACTACACTTTGAACAAGATGAGGGATTAACAATTTTTTTTTTTTTAAAAAGTACCTGAAAAAGAGGAAAAGCTGTTTATAAGGCTGATCTGATTTGGCTCATGGAGGCAGATGTGGGATATACATAAGGTTTTTTTCCACATTGCTCACCCAGCATTTTCATCTTTTCTTATGGCAGCTAACACTTCCCTGCGTGTTATTGAACAGGCATAGTCAGTCATACCCTGGGGGTATACACAGGAGGAGTTTGGGATTCCAGATAAATGAAAGTAAACTTAAAGTACTATGACCATGAAAGATAGATGGAACTTATTTCCTTTTCTTTGGAGCTCTATAATAAAAGCTCCAGCTTTTGGGTGGCACCCATGGGAAAGCACTAGTGTTTTCCAACTATCTCTGTATTGTCTGCAAGACACATGTGCAAATTTGGCATGAAGCACCCATCACCCATCATTACAGCTGTGCACATAGCTCACCTAAGGATTTTATAATTAAAAGTTATCCATATAATTGTCAATGATGTCACCACATCTGAAAAGAGAAATACTGTTTAACCTCTCCCAAGTAGCAGTACTGCTGTCAAAATTCACATAACTCAGCCTTGTATTTAAAGCATAAGGCTGCAAGTCTGTCATTAGCGCGCCTACTACGCTTTTGTTCCTAGTCATAATGATTCTAATACTTCAGCTGGATTTTTTGGCACTTTGGCGAGAAAGCTCTGGACAGCTGGAAGAGACCTGCTCAATCATTTTTTTTTTTCTTCTTTGTATCAATTTTCCACCTGTGAAACCCAAAATCCCACCACCAAGTGCAGCTGCAATTCCTGCCACTTTGAAGCCTGCAAGGAGACCAATAGGACCCCCCACCACTCCACCAATGACTGCACCTGCCACAGGCAGAGCTGCCAGCTTGTA
>NW_010973023.1:6618516-6618740 GCF_000737465.1 Haliaeetus leucocephalus | reverse complement strand
GGAGGAGAAAGAAAAAAGAAAAAAGGAAGGGAAGAAAAGAAGAAAAAACCAGAGCACTATTGAAAATCTCCTTACAGGGTCAGCTGTCACTGGAATGCATTTGAGTATTCAGGGCACCCACCCATGCAGAACATCAAAAACTGGGCTCGGGTCCCTCCCCTATTCTCACGGGCTTAAGCCAAGGCTTGGTTTGCGACAGGGCACTGAATAGCAACGCAGCATAG
>NW_010973023.1:6584972-6618506 GCF_000737465.1 Haliaeetus leucocephalus | reverse complement strand
AAAAAAAAAAAAAAAAAAAAAAAAGAGTTAGAATACTTGCCTGTGGTGATGGGCATTTTCCCCTCATTGCTCTTGGGATTGCTCAGTGATAAATAAACTTTACAAATTAGTATTTAAAAAAGGTGATCTACTATCCAACTTGTGTGACAGAACGTACTAAAACCAGTTCAAAATTGAGCTACCTCATGTATGCAGTTGTGAACCAGGTCCTTTTAAGCGGTTCTGCCAGATTATGTACACTGGTTATTACCTGGTCTCCATCATTAAATCAAATTGAGAAAATGCTCAGACTTTTCAGTAACATGCCTGAATTTGTGGCTTATTAGCAACTATCACCGACATCTACATAGAATGGGACTGAAATTGCATGTTATCAGTCTGTTGTTTTACGCTTATTTGATTCTTGTGAGCCAATTGTTGAATGCACTTGTCTTTGCAGGTAAACTAAAGTACCATCAGAATAGCATAAAAAAAAGGCAAAAAAAAATATTGTATTTCCTAGTAGCCTGGATGTGATAGAGAATTACGAGACAGATTGATTATTTTTTTTCCCCTGCTACCTGTGGGTCATTTCTTCCTTATTTCCTTAATTGCTGGCTCCCTCAGCATTAAAGACGGCAGATCAATTGGGTTAATACAGAGGATTGCTGGGAGGCAGAGTACCATTGATTCACCAGCAGGAGCAGATCCCTACCTTCCCCAAGTTTTTGGTTCCCTCTTCAACATTCACAGCAGCACTGTTGACATGGTCTTCAATCCTGTCAATCTTCTCCTGCTGAGACTAGATGCAAAGGAATTATGAGTGAGGTAGCCTGCTGGGAAGCAGCAGTGAGCCAATACACACCATTTTAACGCCTGTAATCAGGGCCCCACAGCTGCTTTCATCTGCTACACACTGCAGCCGTGCAGCCTTAATGGTGGTTCATTAATAGCATCTGATAAACTGTGCCAAAACTACAAACTTACTGTAAAAAAATCTCAACTATTCAGTAATAATATGGAGTGGGTATTATACAATGTGTTGCTGCAGTTAGAGAAAAAAACCCCAAACATATGATTTCTAAATCTTTTCTGTGAGTACATTAACTCATATTCCAAAGGAAAAAATAATGCAAACTAGCCTTTTTGTCTCCTGCTGAGTTTCACATTCAAAAAAACAATCTATAAAGAGCATTTATAAGATCAGTACCAACTCTCAATATACAAAGCTGCACCAAGAAATCTAAATAGAAGTGTTCAATTATGACATTATAAACCACTGACTTAACTTTACAAAAGTAAAGAGTAGTGACGGTACTGAAAATATACTCAATGTTGCTCTCTATTTTACTGTTTGATTTTACAAAAACATTCCATCCTTTCTCCAAATGCAGTCAGATTCCCCTGCAGCCTCTCTCGGAGAACACCAGAGCGGAAGATAAAGGGGTTTGTGGGTTTGTTTGTTCCTATTTTAATCTCAGCAGTACCCAGGCTGTTTTATGTCACAAAATAATGAGACGGCTAATGTTCAGCTTAAAATATAAGGCATTCTGAACTTTTTGCCTCTTTCTAATTCAGAAACTGCTGAATCCACTGGCTCTGGTATCTTCATCTACTATCCAATCCACACACTTTGGATGCTTGCTATTATATTTAATGATGGTTACATGTAAAATCCAGAAAGTCCTGGGAACAGTAACTCCTCCTTTTTAGCTAAAGCTGCTAACATTTAGGCTACTGAATAAAAGTTTTTACAGTCCCCCTCCAGCCTAATGAATCTTGGTCTTTTTTTTTTTTTTGTATATGTGAAGCAGCACATATTCAGCAGAAAGGACAAAAGCTAGCTTATCTACCCCAACTAACCCAACAGCAAGGAGATTAAAGAACTCTCCTAGGAGATGAGAATTGTGGATTTAAATTCCCTGTGGCACAGGAAGAACTAAACATTGGGAACTGAGCGTGGATGATGAAGACCTTTCGGCAGCTTTGTGAGAGTAGAGAAAGGGCATGATAAAGGTGAGGGAAACTTCAACTTTTTCTAGTACTCCTGATTAAGCAAGAAAAAGCACCTAAGAAACACCCACCCTGCGCAGTGAAGGCTATCGTCACCATTACAATTAGAAATCGTAAAAGTGAATGGGACCTGGGCAGAAGCCTGCAGTCAGCGCTGTAGAGCTTCTGCTGAGGTTCAGCTTGTGGCCAAGGGCACTGGCTAGAACACCAGTAGTTGCTCTGGTGACAAGAACTTAGGAGCAATTACCAGTACTAGTGCTGAAACA
This sequence comes from Haliaeetus leucocephalus, assembly GCF_000737465.1. Lineage (NCBI taxonomy): Eukaryota > Metazoa > Chordata > Aves > Accipitriformes > Accipitridae > Haliaeetus > Haliaeetus leucocephalus. The sequence continues at coordinate 6,616,248 of NW_010973023.1, read as the reverse complement.
GAAGACTGTTGCCTCCTCAAAAATCTACCTTGACAGACCCTGAATCAACAGGAGAGCTGCAAGGAGATCCTTGTAGCAATGAGTCACTGCTGTAGGGAAGGAAGAGCTGTTAGTTTTCTAACCAGACGGGGCAGCCGAGTAGTTAAACTAATGCTTTTGAACATTCCTCTTCCGTTGGCACTTGAAATTCAAAAGAAAACCTTTCACCTTACTGCTAGACAATTTGATGTAAGCATTATATGCATCATCTATGACTTTGGAAAGTATCTAATGTATCCACTTTGAAACTATAGGTGTATTTACCATAGGTCCCAAGTAGCAAAGACAGCACCTTAGTGCAGACATCTCGGCTCACTGTGGGTAAACTGCTGTGCTTCTACTGGCATTTTCCTGAAGCTCCTAACAGTGACTAGACTTTATAGTCTTGAATATTGGACTGAATAAATTCAGTTAATGTTATTCTGCTATTCTGTCACATTGATCCAAGTGATACTAGCACAGTCTGAGTTCAGACTACAGGCAGAAGTATTGCTCATCTTTTTTTCCCCCAACTAGGAGTTAACCACTCACCCTCTTTTTGTACAAGACTCTATCTAGGATAGAATGCAGAATTAATACTTACGCTGACTAAGAGAGAAAACTCAGTCACCAACTGGCTAAGCTGAATCAAGTCCTACAAATAAAAAACAAATGTTACTTTGTAATAGTTGCTAAAAACAAGAGCACCAAGGTGGCAGTAAGGGAGTTCCAACATACCTCTTCTAAAGTTTCCCAGGACTCAGCTGCATTTTCTTCCTGAGGTATTTCGGGAAGGCGGGAGTAGATCTGGATTAAACTTTGGGAGCCGTCCTTCACTTCCTTGTTATATAAAGTTTCTGAATGAGAAACATGATGTTTACAAACAAATGTACTGAATCAGAATGGAGGTGATGTGCAGCTTCTCACTCTTAATGTTTCTCATGGATAAATTGATACTAAACCTAATTCAAACCAAGCAACAGCCCTGAAAATGATCATATAGGGAGAAGTCTTACAGCACTAGACAGTTTCTTAAAAGGAAGTTATTGCCAAAGAAATGGATTCATTTCTATCAGCACACTTTCACAATCAGTTCTGAGAATGAAATTATACTCCTGAATTCAAAGTCAGTTAATTAATTTTGTATCAACCGAGCTAAGAAAACTGAGCTTGGGACAAAAACTTTTCATTTACATATGACACATAAAAACACTGCACTTCCAAAACTGAACAGACAGTTATTCATTTTATGATTGATTTTATGCTACCGGTTTGATTTTCAGCTATTTGGGACTAAAAGAAGCTGGAGGAAAAAGCTTTCAAAAAGTAAAAGCAGTGAAAACCAAGTAACATGCTGCCCAGCATTCAGTGCTGGATCCAGTTGGGTAACGGTACTGTGAGGATGACAAACGTTTGCAGCTCAGCAGTGTAAAGGAGATACTTTGGAGTATCTTCCTTTCTAAATCACTTAGAATGCAGAAGAATGCAGAAGACATTAGACAAAGTATGGTGGAAAAAATGGGCAATGAGAGACAGCTAAGTGGCGTGGGGGAGAGCAGATATAATGAACAGACACACACATACCTCCTCCAGTCAAAGAGACCAGTACCAAGCCACTACAGATGTAATGGACATGTGCATAATTACGGACAAGTAATTAAGTGGTAATAAAGAACAAACAAGTTTCGCTTGTCATAGCAAGGACTGAGGAATAGCTTGAGAGTATGAAAGGCAGACTGGAGAACGTATGTGTCTAAACACAGTGCAAAGATCATGTTAATTTAGACAACTTCCATTTCTGTAGGAAGATAGCTACTTTAGTAGGACACTGATGTTTCCTTCCTTGAGAGGGTAGTATCAAGAGAAAGCTTAATATGGGGAAGACGGGTTAGGTACGTCTACCAATACTGAAGTGTAAATATTGCATTAAAATCTTTACAAACAATGAATGTGCCAAGGTACTATCATAATGTTATATAACTGTTACTACAACAGATATGAATAATGGAAAACAAATAAAAAGAATCATAGTCATTACAAAAATTAGTAATAGTGCATGCTTATTCATGGAATTAATTTAAGATAAAATAAAAATTATACATTTTCGTAACATTTGTCCATTTCTCAGCATTTTTATCCCAGGATCTCAAAATACATTAAGGACCTAATCTTCCTACTTTCAGATCAATAGAAGCCTAACATTAATGAAGCTGATATTCAGCCATAATTACTAAGTAAGCAGAGTAGCTCAGTAACAACAATGGAGTAAACGATCTGGGGTTTTATTTTGGGCTTGTTTTTCTTTCTAATTATTTCTACACCTTTTCCTTTAAGAATCCAGGAAGGCACTTCACCTTCTACAATCGCCACCTGTTCTTCCAGAACATATTTTTAATTTTTAACATCAGATTAATTAATGTTACATAATCAGTTCTAAAATATTGCTTTTCCCTTTTCAACGTAATTAATCATATATCCAAATGCGTGCATTTTTGGAGAAACCAATTCCGCTACATATTCTGACATTTAACATCGGTTTTGAGTATTTTGTTCAATTTCAATCCTTCACAATCCTAATTCAAAAATCACGTTTCTTCTGCCAAGAAAAGCATACTCTTCACTAATCAGCCAGATGCATGCTAAGTTGGTTGAAATTAAAATATTAGTAATTCAAAAGCAAAAAAAATGCTCACTAAGCAAAATTGCCTCCTCACAAATTATGTTCCCTATTCTGGTCTGTCCTTAACAATCTATGCTGACCTATTGTAGAAAAGCACATCCTTCAAAGTACATAAATGATACCGAAGTTTTGCATGACACGCATTCCAGAGAACTTATCTAAGTAGGTTTACACTGTTATCATTTTCTAATAACTAAAAATTAGTGGGAAAAAATTCCTCAAGAAAATTCTTTACTCACTTCAAAAAACTAAGGTAAAGAACAAGAAAGGTAAGAGAAGGTGAAGTCACATTTGGGCTGAAAGTATGAGTAAAAAATTTATATTCACTAGTTCATGTTTTATCAAGTCTAACCAATTTTAATAGAACTGAGAATGGAAGTGGCTCCACCAGTTCACTTACAGCATCTCCACAGAAATGCAATAATACAAAACACCTCTGCAGATTTCATAGAGCAGCTTCGCACCTCATTACACTCAAGATAAAAATCTAATGCTCTGCAAGATTCAATACGTTGCTTCAAAGATTTTAGTAATTTTAAGAGTGGAGTCTCACCTTTTGTTAATATTTGTTTAAAATGCAATTAAATTCCATTTCTATTGGACCTCAGCTGAGGATGGTGAAGGGGGGAAGGGACTACATCATATCACTGACATGCCTTCTAAATGGGCGATTTGAATTTGTAAACTCCTTCCTTCTCTACCAGATGGGAAGCAACATGCTACAAAGAACAGGCGTACTGAAGCTCCTTTGATTAAGATCAGCAGCCAAGATTTGCTTTCAGGACTGCAGCCTCTAAGCACAAAAGAATAGGCAATATATTGCATCTGTGTTAGCAATTCAACAGAGCTACTTTCACAGGCAGACAAACTTGAAAAAAATATCTGGTTAATTGTATTTAGTTGTCTGCCTGTCTGTATGTTTCACTTCAAATGGGGTGAATTATTTCCATATTCTTGAGCGGACTTGCAGGAGCATGTCATTCCAGTAATATTTTTCTGTTCTTCTCATCCCAATCTTCTTGATCAATTTCTTGTCTTTCTGAAGTGCTGTGATGCTCAATGTCCTCCATACTTTAAAGGTATTTCACATTAAAAAACTAGTCCTGTTCTTTGAAATTAAACTCTAGTTCCTATTTACCACCTATGTAACTGTTAGAAAAGCAATAAGCTAGGACAAAGCCTTTCCAATGAAATACCACAAAGTTACCAAAAGAAGAACTATTTTAAATTTAGTTCTGATTGTAACAGAGAAGAGTTCACAAAGAGCCTGAAAGTAATGGCTAATATGGATGAAGGGGATCACTGAATACCAGACTTCACTATTCTAAAACTCAAAGACTGAAGACAATGAGCTCCCCCAAAAAGAGGCATTGACAAATTCAGCAAATTGATTAACAGAAACTATGGGGAAAAAGTTCCTAAAGGATAAGGGACTGCAGAAGAGCTGGCAGACACATAAAATAGGCTATACTGAAGATGACAGCAAATTGTCCTGATGCAGAGGAAAATGTTTATGGCATCAGCAAGAGCTCTTCAAAGCCCTGCATATCAAGAATTTGGCACACAATTAAGGTGAGTACAAGGAATAATATAAGCATGGAAAGTTAATATTAGAAAGACTAGGACATAAATAAATTGCAACTACCAAGGGGCATAAATGGTAGCAAGAAAGTTTCTATGAATGCTTTTGAAGTTAGAGGAAGATGAAGTGTAACTGCATTGCCAGGTAGAGAAAAACCAAAACAAAACAGATGACCCAGAGGAAGATTAAGTCAGTCTTTATACAAACAGGTAGCTGTAATCAAGTATTTGATGCAATTAATTTAAACAAGAAAGAAAAAAAAGGATAGGCTGAAACATAAAGAGAACAGGTTAAAAATATTTAGATGAGCTAGATCTATTCAAGTCCTGAAGGTTTGATGAAATTCACTCTAGAGCATTTTAGAAACAGCCTCTGGAAGTTCAAACGTATTTCTGAGAACTTGAATAAGAGGGTCCCAGAGGACTGCAAGAGAACAGATTCAGTTATCTTCCTTTCGTGGAGGGGAAGTAGAATGCAGCAAATAGGCAGACTTTAAAACCCACAAAGATATTAGGACAAACTACTGAACAATCAACTACAAGATGCTGAAGGTGTCGAGAAAGTCAAGATACATATGTCAGAAGACAATTCAGTCTTTTTTATTGGCCTGGTAAGAAGGTAGACATTTTTTACAGTGAGGGTGGTGAGGCACTGGAACAAGTTGCCCAGAGAGGCTGTGGATGCCCCATCCCTGGAAGTGTTCAAGGTCAGGTTGGATGGGGCTTTAAGCAACCTCGTCTAGTGAAATATGTCCCTGCCCATGGCAGGGGGGGTGGACTATATGATCTTCAAAGGTCCCTTCCAACACGAACCTTTCTATGGTTCTATATTTGATATATCTTGACGTTCATAAGGCTTTCTGATACTACCGCACATGACATTCTCAAAGCAAGCCCAGTCTTCAAATCTACTTTTCTCCATCTTTGACCATTAGACTTGCTAGCTTGTTAATCACACTTGAAAGAGTTCTTGTAGTTCTTTACGTAGCAACAAGAAGGGTCATGAAATCAAATCTGATGGCAGGTTCTTCTACAATGCCATTGAGAATACTCTTTCAATTTTAAGACACATGAAGTTTTCAAACAATTTTAAACAATGCTGCTACTGCAGCAATCAAACTAATTACTGTTATGTGGAAGGATTTAATCCTGATGTAACCAACGTTCTCACAGATCATTAGCAGAGAACACCAGCCGGTACCAGGGCATAATAAGGGCTTGCCCTGAAGACAGAATGGTAGAACAAAGAATGAAAGACATTTTGTACAGAAATGAGGAAAAAACAGCAAACATGTCTGACTTGTAGCACGTTATAGTGTGTTTTCAAAGTCTTTTATTTAAATGGATTTATTTACGTTTTCTGCTTTCTTGTCAGTTACCAAATTAAAATGCTACAGGAAGAGATGTTCCCCTGTATTGGGTTTGCATGGCAAAGTTTTGGTAGCAGGTGGGCTACAGGGGTGGCTTCTGTGAGAAGCTGCTAGAAGCTCTCACTATGTCCAACAGAGTCAATGCCAGCCAGCTCCAAGACGGACCTGCCACTGGCCAAGGCCGAGCCCATCAGCAACGGTGGGAGCGCCTCTGGGAGAACAGATTTAAGAAGGGAAAAAACTGCTGCAAAACAGCAACTGTAACTGGAGGGAGGAGTGAGAATACGTGAGAGAAACAGCCCTGCAGACCCCCAGGTCAGTGAAGAAGGAGGGGGAGATGCTCCAGGCGCTGGAGCAGATTCCCCTGCAGCCCGTGGGGAAGACCATGGTGAGGCAGGCTGTCCCCCTGCAGCCCAGGGAGGTCCACGGTGGAGCAGATCTCCTCCTGCAGCCCACGGGGGACCCACACTGGAGCAGTGTGTGCCTGAAGGACTGCAGCCCCTGGGAAGGGACCCACGCCGGAGCAGTTCATGAAGAACTGCAGCCCGTGGGAAGGACTCACATTGGAGAGGTTCATGGAGAACTGTCTCCCATAGAAGGGACCCCACGCTGGAGCAGGGGAAGAGTGTGAGGAGCATATTACACTGTCTGTCATATAAAAATTCTTTTCTTCTTGATGTTACAAGCACTAATACAATGAAAATAGCCTAAATGATTACTCGCACATTATCAAGTGATTTGCAGGAGGAAAAAAAGAAGTCAAGTTACTGTGAATTATGAATGTAAGTATTCTGCTTCCTATGAACAGTCTTCTATTTCAAGATCCAAGGCTATGGGATCTTTCTCAGGGAAGGCCACAGCTATTTTATTTCTTAAGATACTTAATTAGAGCATTGTCCACTTGTCAAAACTCAGTCACAGGTCATGAGGAAAGTGTGGTGTAGGGAAAGAAATCCACTTCTTGATTAACAACTATTATTCAACTGAAATCTCACTTGTTTACTTCATTTATATCTGGTTAGAGAAAATGCGGACTGGATACAACAATACAGATGTAATAGATACAGAAATGAAATTCTACTACCTCCTCCTACAGTTGCAGATCTTGTTAAAGAGGCATCCTCCTGTCCTTCAAGTTGCCTTTTAAGTTCTTCTGCAGATTCAGAATGGAGCTGCAGGAAGTCTTTTATGGCAAATGAAGCTTCCTCTTTAACAGGATTTATCATTCGCTGCAGAACTGGGATGTCTTCCTGTCGGACTCGCAAACAGAGTTTCTCCATCTCTCTCATATTGGCACGAAGTTGCTGTAACAGTTTTAAGAGTTATTTTGTAGGTTACTACGTAAGAGTACCAGACACCTTCAGTGGTTGGCAAGCAACTATCATCTTGATTATCTCTAAATAATCACTGAAAGTGCCATTCCTAAGTTTTAATAAACCAAGACCAAAAAAACCCTCAAAAGTCCCAGGTTTCAAGCAATCCCTATGTTCCAGGTCACCTTTCTCTACATCCATTTTCTTTTCCAGACTGCATTGTTTGACTGCAGCTTGTTCGCCTGTCAAAGATGCCCCCAATTGCTGTAAAAGCCCGTGCCTCCGATAACACAGTGAATCCTCCCCTTGAACCCATCCTGGGTCTCCCAGATGCTGTTACTTTGTGACCCAGTACCATTCCCTGGCCTTTTTATAATGTTCTTGCAGAACAGTCACCCCATAAAAAATACAGCGCTCTGCAGAGAAGGGGCTTGTCCTCACTTAAGGTAGCTCAACCTAAAGATGATCCCTTCTGAGTAAATGACCCATCTCCTACTCTTCCTAAGGCGGGTGACAGTCCTGTAGCCGACAGCGGTACTGAGCGATACAGCGATTTAGTCACCGCAACCAGAGCTCAACACTGTCCATAGAGGAAGGCATCTGTACTTCCAAGTGCTTCTTACTTGGAGGTGCCACTACGTCATAACCAGCTCGCTAAATCTGTTGTATTTTTAATATTTGCTTGTGTTTGTGAGTTCACACAGTTCTCTACCTACACAAAAAAATAAATAAGGGTCGCAGCTCCCAGCACAGCAGTCCCTAAGCAGTGCAGTGAGGCATCACCAGGACATATTGCTGAGTCTTTTTGGATGCAGCCTACCTTCCATAAGGGAAACTAAGCTACCTGTGCCAGGAGAGTAAGGACCACAGATCGAGGAAGAGATGGTACCTGTTATCTTCTCTGGTGAACCAATTTATCCATAGTATCAGCCAACCACAAAACAAGGGAGAAATATTTTTGAAGCCATTTTGATTTTCTTGCTGTCAATTTTATACTTTATCCACTTCTCCAAGTAAAGAAGTCAGTGGGTTTTATTTTGGGTTTCATTTAAAGTATTTAACTAGTTTCTTCACTATGTAATTACTGAAGTAATTTCAGTGTCTGATCAATTTAGGCCTTTGCCAAAATATTTACCTAAGTTGCAACAAGTTAAAATAATATCCAAATACAGTAAGTGATTGCTTTTCAAAATCTGCTTTTTCTTATAATGAGCAACTGTGGTGATTACAGCACTTCAGGATATAATCATTCACAACCCCCAACTACCCCAAAACTATAATTTTCTTTTTGTAAAGACAACTTCAGGGACAAAGGAGAAGGATTACTTTTTTTAAAAATATTTATATTCTTTTTCCAGAAGAAGGACAAATATATTTGACTGGAATGTCAAATATAAGAAAACACAGAAATATTTCTTTAGTTACTAGAGTTTTGAGAAGATATGAACTATTCACAACTAGCAAGAAGAGTCTGTGTGTAGGCATCGCCTGTGAGATAAATTTCTGTCTACAGCAAAAATAGAGGGGGTTTTTACTGCCCAGGCTTTTAAAATCTAAAAATGCACACAACTTGTCTTTTTCAACAAATGAAAAGAAGAAATTTATAGTTTAAATTATACCACTTATTGTTTTAGGACAAAGTTTTTATCTAATTATTAAAAGAAGACTGTAATAAAAATAATATTCATTGCATTACATTATACGGTGATATAATAAATTATATTATATATTGCACTATTTACCAATTGTTTTGAATATTCTTCTCATAGCAGAACAAGAGAATAGATTAACATCAGTGAGTGGTTAGAAAAAGAAAGGTTTTCTTCAGTAATACAAACCACATATGGGTAATGCCTTAGAAAGGCAATATTGCTTACCTGGAAAAGCAGGAACTAGATGGAACTTATTTTATTTATATACCCTAGTAGAACTGATTTTTTTAACAGGTATGAAAAAACATAGTAGAAATATAATTAGAGAAGAAGGAAATTAATTCAACAACAAATTGAAGTAACACTGCACAAGCCATATTAGGCAAGCAAAGAAAGAACTACCAAATTCGTAAAAATCATTTGTCAAATTACTAAGACTACATGCTATTGTGTGCTTAAATTAACAGCACTACTAGCCAATTTAGGCTGCATTATTTAAGGCTAACCCCAGGTAAAAACACTGATTGACAACAAAAAAAAAAGGGAGATACAAAAAATAACTTTGTGAGATAGAGCTGTATTAGAAACATGTTACCCAATAATATTCCTCATACATTTCTCATCTTAATATACCTTGCTCTTCCTGTTATCTTCCTCCCATGGTCTGCCCATAAGTACTGAAAAAGGGAGAATTTCATCACTGTCACAGTCCCCCACGTGCCAAAATTCTCTGTTTATAAAATCTTGGAATTTAATTTAGAAGACAAAACAGGACTATCTAGACACAACATTTAATTATCTATATTGTGAGAATTATATGCAGGGGACTGAGTGAAGTTGATCCTGCTGTTTTGCTTCAGGAAACAAAATTATTATTATCCTGTCTTTGGCCACAATGGAGACAAAAAAACCAATAAACCAAACAAAACCATGTTGTGAAATAGTGACAACAGTGAATTTGGGATGAGCTAATAATGCTTCCAAAGCAGTTTCTTTCAAAAAAAAAAAAAAAAAAAAAAAAAAGGAAAATTTCCAAGTTGAAATTTTGTTAAAACATAGCTCTGCTAGGGATTTGTACCACTGCAGCTGCAGCTCAGGCAAATAACCAGTATAGCCAATGCATGAGTATAATGAAGACGTTTACTGTGCAGTGACCAACACAACCACCAACTCACTGGTGGAGTTTTCAAAAATCCTGAACAGAAGCTTCAGGAGATACAAACAACCCACCTTAAGGAATGGCTAAATCAGATCCTCACTTTCACTGTTCATTATTACCTTGCTGATCAAAGAGAAATATTTGTGAGAAAGATGGAGGAATCAGATGATGATATTTGCCTATTTGGTGAAATTTCATTTTACTACCTCTTCCTTTGTGGTTTTGGAGAGAGGACCCTTGTTCCATTTCCTGTCAATTAAACAGAAGCCGAACAGATTCAGCCTAGCAAGAAAACTAAGCCCTGCTGCGAGGAGACATATCTTAGGACTCACCAGGGTGTAACAAGGTAAGTGTTATGGATATGCAAATGACTATGACTTCTTTTCATAATCATTTTAATGGGACGGAGTTTAATTTCTGGGTAGAGCATAAAAGTGTATCACCCTCTTCCCAACTGTTTCAACTTTTAAAACCAAGCTTACTTAGTGAGGAAGGTAATAGAAAATTCTGTTTTCATTTATGGGAACTCTTGAGTTTTGAACTCACCAAATTCAGCCCAAAAGACACAGAATTTTTCTTTACAATATTTGCAATTTTGGTCTGTTAACTTCCAAAACCAAATAATAGTCTTTGTTTCAAATGGCTTTCTCACAAAAACTGTAGGAAAATAAAGCTGGCAAAAACCTTGGGAAGTCATCCCTTCAAAGCATGATCTGCTGTCCCTATTCTGACAGTTGTTTATCTAATCTGGTCTTAAAAGGACTTTTTTATGAAGAGCTATAACCTCCTTGATACCATACTGCAAGAATTCATTATCCTAATTGCTATAGCATTTTCCTCATGTCTAACTGAAATCTCTCTTGCCTCAGTTTAAACCAGGTATTTCTAATCATCTCTGTTCAAAACAGAGAAAGACAAGCCCGGTCCTCTTTGCAACCATCTTTTCCATGTTTGCAAACAGACAACACACCACTGTCAGGCATTCTTCGGGCAAACTAACTGATTTGTCAGTCTCCAAATAAGTCTCATTTTCTCAATTTCTGACCATTTTCACTGCTCTCCCTGAATACTCCCTAATCAGTCCACAGCTTCCTTAAAAGTGTGGTGCCCAAACTGGACTATTCTACCTGGAATCCTACTACTGCTGAACAAAGAGACTGTATGAGAGACCACACTGACTACTCTCCTATTTATACATCCCACCACATTATTTGGCTTTTTTGTATCACTACCACACAACTGGTTCACTTTTACTCTGTCCTTCAAGTCCTCTTCTGCGGAAGCGCTGTCCCAACAGCTTCCCACACTGGATCTATACACCCAACGATTGCCCTTGTTCTCATCCAAAAACATACTGATTTTTCAGGTCTTTTCTCAACGTCATTATGAATTCTAACTCTGTTCTCTCCACCAGAATCCCTTAGTCTCTCCCAGCTTTATGCTGTTTGCATATTTTTGCTATATAATGAAACTACTGTTACATAGCTATTATATAGTGCTTTCATCCCTAGATCTCAAAGGACTTTACTGGAGTAAGGTTCACTATTGTTCTTGAATAGATGCAGAACTGGTGTAGGGACAAAAAGTTTGAGCCCAATTTTTCTAAAGTGTCCACAAATTTGGAGGTAAGTCTGGGAGATCCACCAGGATGGTGGATTCACTATATTATGTCAATAAATGTAATGGATTTTTTTCAGAAAAATAAATGAGAAGAGGCATGGTTTTCACAAGTACTGTGGAAAAAATCTATTGACTCTATCAACACATCCAAAATGGAAAGGAACAGAGAAGTCATATATAATGAAGTTGCTCTGCTTTTCCATTCTTTTCAAAATCTTTACAAATGCATTCAATAAAAAATAAAGAATAAATTAGAAACTTCTACCAGAAAGTAAAATACAAAAGGAGACAAAGGAGCCAAAAGAGGGCTTCATTTAAACTTTTTTTTAAATCACTGTTGCTGAAAATGACTGTACACATCTGTCCATTAAGCTTACCTTATTACTCAGCACACAGTTTTAATTAAGTAAGAAAAGGACTTATTATAAGTATTCAGTTTTTTGAATTATCTTTAAAATCACAAAGTGTCTTTCCATATTCTGCTCCTCCTAAGTCGTTTATGAATGGGACTTCCTCTACAGATGTCTTGGACATATGAGAAAAATTATAGACTCCCTAAGGAATTCAGAAGTCTTAGCAGCAATTTTCAGCAAACCAATAAACGTTATTCATACAAAAGAGTAAAAATTCTTGGGTTTTTTCAGTATTTGTTTTTCAGAACAGTAATTTTTCTTCACTGATAGTGACAGCTGAATTTTCAAAGTAACGTAACTTGATGAAAAATAGATGCCGTGTTTCTATAGGCTTACTGCAGGCTGACTTAAAATACCATCATCACTTCACACTCAAATACGTAACACTCGTGAACATCACCACCAATGTTATACCAGCAACACCCGTCTCTTGTGTGCAACCAATTTCATTACAATTGAGAAAAAGTAATGGATGACAACAAAGAAGGAAATAATGTAATTCCTATTCAACTGCAGGTAAATGCACACAGCGACCTGCAGTAACTTTCCATGGCAAAGAGCTTGGGCTGCATTGCCACAGCATGCTGTTAAGGACACATAACACCACAAGGAAAAGAGGAAGCAACAAAGAGCATAAGGGCACCTCAGCGCGTCAGTACTGACCCAACGTGAGGCTCCCAGCCACCAGGATAAATACCAGGTCTGCATGGTTCCACCTTGTACAAATGTCAAAGGACTGAGATGGGACCAAAACCCTTGAAAAGGCAGCATGGACTTGAGATGTAGGATTATTTCCATGTAACATCTGGTATCTCTACCAGTTATGGAAGTATCTGAACTTCTATCTAAGGCCCTCAGCAACAGCTACCTGAAAATAGCAGTGTTTAAGTATCTGCTTCAGTCATGTGTCCCTGGCAAAACTGATGTTCCCAGAGTGCTCAGAAACTCCAGCACTTCACTTACTCTATCCCCATCAGCCTATACTGCTCCTAACACTACCAGCTAACTGAATCGTGGTGGTCATGCCATTCTCGCATTCAATCTCTGCCATGATCATTCTCTTTTTCTTCTTCTTGGTTGTATTATCATTAAATGTAATGTCATATACATTTTCCAATAGTTTACACTTTAAACTCTTCATGCTGAAATAGTACATGGATGACGCGGGATCTGTCATATCAGTCAGTCCCTTTTTCTCTTTATTTCCTGTCTTCCATCCATTAATCACTGTCAACTCTCCCTCCATTCTGCATGTTGTTGTTTTAAATTAAGTAAATAGCACCTCCAATCAAACCCACCACCTTAAACCGTCTCAAACATAAATATGACTTTTAAGAAAGTACTGCATTAGCTGTGCAAATGTAACGCTGGACTTTGTTCAAAGTAATGTAATAAAGGATATATGTTACAAATTTCTTGGCACAGGTGAAAGAGACTCTGAGTTTAAGGATATATTTATCCTCCAGATGGCCACAGGCTGCAACACTGAGCTGTTTTTACATGACCCTTCATTGATACCATAAACAATCTCCTGCAGCAACAAACTCATCTATCTTGCTTCTCATGCTCTCCCAATATATTTGCGTAGTATTCCAGAAAGATACTTAATTTGAAGACTGCATAATTTTAAAGATGGAACAGAAGACATGAGCCATACAACTAAGCCTTGAAGATTTATGCAAAAGAGCTGACTGAAAACCATCTTTTATTTGTAAATCATTTTCAGTTGAAATGGAAACCATAGAAGTGGAAAAAAAAAAAAAAAAAATAGATTTTTCAAGTAGCTTTCCAGGTCAGAGCAACGCAGTGGAGAGACTACATCTACCTAGGTATGTTTTGCAGAACAGTCTCCTTTTGTGGACTGAATACAGACTAAAGCCAGGTCATTCACCCACAGTATTTTTCCTCTTTTTGTTCAATGCCTTATATCCTCTCTAGTAACTGCAGCATTTTTCTTCCTCTCACTACGAGTATGATCAGTGCAGTCCTTGGGTGTTACAATAAAATATTGCCATTTCACTGAAATTAGCTTAAATCTTGCAATAATTAACTAATTGTATGGTACCATCAGCATGTATGTGGGCAAAGCCCAGCAAAACTGCATGTTTATTCAGACCCTAACATTTTACAAAGTCCACAGACTGTCCCTAAAAACAAAAATCTACAAGAGCACATTTGTGAAAACTAATGCACAGTATACAAGAGCAATTTTCTCGGTATTTTAGAAAGGGTGTCATCATGCCCTATACAAAGATGTCCCCAGTTTCTTCACTTTCCTTTTTAGAGGTTTTTAATGTGGCATCCAGTCACCAGAAAGAAGAGGTATACATTTATGCTCATCTATACTTCTATTATAATTTTGACCATCATCAAAACTACAACAGAAGTAATTATTCTGGGTAAACTGAAAATTCAGAAAAATGGCTAATTATGTGCACATGGATTAAATGTAGAGTGGCTGTGCATATATTTGTCTAAAACCTGTGGCGGATGCCTTGGGTCAATATTGACTTAGGGATTCCTAATGTATTTTTACAACATCTAATTCTGAGAGCAAAGTGTGTGCTGCAGAGAACATTTGGTATCACAATAATTAATCTGATTTCTTCGCAAACAAACAGATCACAAGTCCATTGGTAAACATTTAAACAGCTTACAGCAAACACATTCTACATGTCATATAATTTATTATCAAGTACTCCAGACTCCTAACTATTTAATTAAAACAAAGAGCTAGGCTACTCTTCTTGTATGGACCCAAATACTTAGTCTGCTCTCTGGGTACCAGAATGTGAACCACTTTAATGCGTAACTTGTATCCAGATCTAAAAGCAGTAAGCATTAAATAAAATATAAGAAAATTTATTTTGGCTGAAAGTGGCAGGCTTTAGGTTCAAGACAAATATAAATGTTTCTAGAGACAAATAGGAGGTTTTATTACTAAAGCACTTAATGTATTTAAAAATACCACCTTCGATGTGATTATTTTTTCTCTAACTGTTGATAGATTTTGTCTTGCTAAACAAATGATACTGATAATAAAGAGTTCCAAGAGAAGCCTTTCCTACCTCTCAGATGTGAAAATAGATTAGAGCACAGACATAAACAAACACATGCTTACTACACCACACCTGTTAGAATGGCTTTTTTTAATAGGACTTCCACGTTTGGAAGACTCTTTCGATACTAAGAATAAACTTACATTCATATTTCAAAAATACCTGGTGAAAAATCAAAATAAACATTCGAACCTCCAAATAACAGAAATATCAAGTGGATTTCATATATAACTTATCATCTACACTGAAAAGGCTCATTAACACCTTCCATTCCTCAAAAAAGATACATAACCCCAGCTCTGCCTACTGTCTTATACTGTTGTTCCTTTGGGATTAAGTTCTTATTTCTGAGGGTTTTTTTTCCATTTTTATTCTGGTCTAATTTCCCACAGGAGTCAGTAAGGCAATGCAACAAACACAGGAATTTACAGTATTAAAATTATGAAATCCAGTGGTTTAGGACTGTGCTATCCCTGCTGGCAAAGCCTGCTTGTCTAGATGCAACGTAGGTCACAAAACGTTTGTTCTAGCAACTGTCATGTCCCTACTCTGAACAACATATATGAAACCCACCAAAATGCCTCTCCTGCTGGCAAAGATAAGCCTTTCCCCAGAATTTTGCCAGTACAGCATGTTATAACCACTAGCTGCTGCATCTGCATCAGCAAACTTTGCAGTGCAGATCTGGTCTTTGTGGTTTTCTGTACTGACAATCTTCTTTGGCTGTGTCCTATTTAGCAGTGTGAAGGCTGATGTTTGGCATTAGCTTTTGCATCACTTTCATCAAGACATGCATTTTTTTAGAAACAGATGTGAGATTCCCTGTGTGCTGAGTTATGGATGACTATGCATGAAGTCACTGAGATGATGCCATGCTGACAAATGTGTCTGGTATTTCCTCCTTTGATGATATTACGCATCTAATGAGATTTGCACACCAAACTAGTAGTGCAGATGTTCTATGTTTGGTCTGAAACCATGCTTTAAAATTAACAGTATGCCTTATTGCAATTCCTGTCTTCTAATTTAGTAATGTAAGAGGATAGTTTGCAAAAGACCAGAGTCTCCAAACTTTTGTTTATTCAAGAATCCTGAAACATTTCTGATTGTATTTGCCTCACAGGACACAATTAGGAAATCCCTGCTTTTTAAATGAAGTAAAGCAATACCATGTACTTGTCAAATCCACCTTTGAAATATACGTCTCTGTGAAGATCCATCCCTGAGGTAACCAGTACTATGTATGTAATTTGATTCCATTAATATCACAGTCATTTTAATATCCTTACCTGAACTGTTCGTCCTGCGTTAATGTGCTCTTCGTGCAATCTGTCCCAAAGCCTGCATCTCTGATACTAAAATAAAGGAAAAATACTCCATGTAATTGCTATTTTTGCCAACTGGATATGCAGAAAAAAAGGAACACTCAGTAAAGAACCACTTTAATTTTCCAAAATTGACAGTGAAGAAGCTGAGTCATAAGCATTTCCACTGCAAAATTAGAGAGGTAAATGGCAATTATTTTGTGAATAATTTTGTACAATGTATTTTACTGAATTGCAGATAACCAGGGTTCAGCATCAGTTTTTAACAACAAAGAGCTATTGCAGCATCCCAATACAGCTGTGGCATGCATCACTTGGTGGTCAGTAAAACGAAGGACAGAAGGAGGAAAAAAGAATGGAATTGGGGATAAGTAGTACTGGTCACATAGGACAACAAGGTATCCGATATTATTTACAAAGAAAATTGCATTCATTACACAACACTACTGTCTACATTTACACTTACCGTTTCTATATGGTTACGAGAACCATCAGAGCAGATTTGGCACCTGCATGAGGCTCCACTAACTTCAATGGGAAACTACCCATACAGCACTTTCCACAGGACAGAGACCAGAGTAATTATTCCAGTAGCAGAGCGCAAGTTTTCCAAAAGAACTGCGTATCATCCCATATAAACCTTTTCATCATTAAAATAAATCAATCCCTGCTATTGGCAGTTGACATAAATAATATAGACACTATCATGAAAAAGAGTAGTAAAATAACAGAAGTAGAAGCTGTGATTCCTGGAATATGTGCTGAAACCATCAAAGAATGCATTTACAATACTAGACAATATTAGAACATTCTTTTTGATTGTTTAAATAACAAGACAAAATACTTACCATGATTTGTGAGGTATTTTTATGTAAAGTTCAAATTCCCCAATTTCTTAATACACTTCATTACCAATAAATAACTTTATCTACAGCCTACATCTTTCCTTAATTCTTTTCATAGTTTTAGAGGCCACAGCAATAAGGATCACAAGTTACTCAGCTTCCTAAAATACAAGAAATCTGAAGTTACTTCTTATTTTCAGAGAAAAAAGTTCTTTCAGATTATGGTTTTGTAGTGCTATGGAAAAGGTTTAGTGTTCAATTAAGTCAGATTAAAGTGATTTTTCTCGGAAACTAGCAACTTCTGCATAAATTATTATGCCATTAAAATCACTACAGTTGTTCTTTAAAATAAAATGGACCAAAAAAAAATCTGTATCAACAGCAGATCTTCCAATTCAGTCATCCATGAAAGAGTACTGAAACAGGAATTTCTGAAGGTGGAACAGAAGGGGTTGGGGGAAAAATTACCTTTTCAATTTCAACCGACTGTAACATATTGTCCACATACCGAATAACAAAAAAAATTTCCTGTTTTCCAGTTAAGAACAAGAAGAATTCCTCCAGGAAACCTTTATTGCTCTTTATAATTTCTACTAGAAATGCTCAGCACATTTATCTGCTTTATATATTTAGAAGTTCTTTTACGTTGCTTAAAAATTCCTAGTGTGCTAGTGATGGCCTCAAAGAATCCAATGACTTAATAATACGCCTAGAGCAATGACATTCATGTGGTCAGAGAGTTCCTCCTTGTTGACTTCTCTTTGTCATCCAACACAAAGTAGGTCATACTGCGCAATGTTCACTGTGGGGGACTCAAGGATAGCAAACCTTGAGAGGAGATGGTATTGGCATTATTCATCATTAACAAATACATGTAAAACTAAGGGAGGTCCATGAAGTAAAAAACACCTATGGAATCCTAACCTGTTAAAGCAGGTCCAGAGGAGAGCCACAAAAATGGTCAGAGGGCTGGAGCACCTCCCCTATGAGGACAGGCTGAGAGAGTTGGGGTTGTTCAGCCTGGAGAAGAGAAGGTGCCAGGGAGATGTGACTGCAGCCTTTCAATATATAAAGAGGACTTAGAAGAAAGACAGAGACTTTTTACTAAGGCCTGTAGTGACAGGACAAGGGGAAACACTTTTAAACTGAAAGAGCCCAAATTTAGATTGGACATAAGAAAGAAATCTTTTACAGTGAGGGTGGTGAGGCACTGGAACAAGTTGCCTAGAGAAGTTGCGGATGCCCCATCCCTGGAAGTGTTCAAGGTCAGGTTGGATGGGGCTTTGAGCAACCTGGTCTAGTGGAAGGTGTCCCTGCCCATGGCAGGGGAGTTGGACTAGATGATCTTTAAAGGTCCCTTCCAATGCAAACCACTCTGCGGTTCCATAATTCTGTGATATTTAATAATAACTGTGCTACAGCCAAATATTTTGTATTTCACATCAGAAATACAAAATGTAAGGTTACTCTTAGACACTCAATCTCTTTCCCTCTTTGTCCCATTCTCTTTTGAGAGGTCTCTTTAGAAAGAAAGCTTCATGCTTATGCTTTGGATCCCTTCCATTTCTGCTTGAAAGTACTCAGTGGACATGGAGAGAACTCAAAGCTTTTCATAATATTCTCTGCGTTAATTTTTGTAGCAGGTAGTGCTCACCAACATTTCTAAAAGCTCTACAATAAATATCTTATACAAAAGCATACACTCAGATGAAGACTGCAGTAAGACTCCGATATTTTAGTTTCTCATTTTATGTCACCTTTATGTATCTTCCCACAACAATGGCCCCCAATCCAAGGTAAAAAATGTTTTGCACAACATCCTTTAACTTTGGCACAGTCACAGGAAACGAAATTAAAACTGAAAGCAACAGAGAAAAGGATGCCATGTCTTACAGCACTTTTTTTTTTTTTAAGGGTTGTTGCATGTCACCGACAAAGTTTAGGGCAGCATGCCAAAAATCTCCACCTTCCTGTAGTACCATGACAATTGCTTTCATCTAACAGAGGCTAACAGAAAGTTGTAACTCTTTCGGATAAGCATGCATTTTATTCCCTGTTTTGGAGTGAAGGCCATCCAACCCACGGAATGTGTTTTAGAAAACAAGAACTCTTTGGGGAAAACATGGAAAGAAAAAAAAAAGGCAAGTATAGAGAACCAATTTCTTAAGGACAAAATTTTTAAGTCTTCAGAAACTGCCATATGGAAAGTTGGACTCTCAAATAGTTGAGAAGCAATGACAATGGATTTATGGTAGCCACTTTCTCTGAAAAGGGGTGCTCAAGGTCAAATTTCATTATATATTGATTTTATAGTTTCTTCAAACAGTGATTTAGTAGATTAATTGTTTGGACTATCTCTGGAACCTAAGGTTTAAATCAATATTCATGAAATGAGGTTAGAGATATTGGCTTCATCATAAGTAAATAATGTTGCTGCTCTAAGCAATTTGACATAATTACTGATTTTTGCTTAAAAGTAGCCTGTAAAATAAACAGGATCAGATTTTACAAAATTATCCTTTTACCTCTAGGGATGTTTGGTTTACATGGCTGAAAGTTAATTTTACAAAAAGTATTTTAGAGAAAACCATTTAAGCTGCTGATGCTGACAGCTCATAAAAGTACTATAACACATTCATTTTGGCTAAAATACATGTAAAAGATATAAAATGCAAATTATCATGGAACTATTTCAAGCAAACTATTGATAGTGTTCTGATAATCTAAAACTACCTAGTGACAGATTTCAAATTCAAATTTGCCATATTTTTATTTTCACCTTCTTATAAATCTATCAATAGAGTAAACTTTGGAATACTTATAGTTCTTACAGCCAGAAAAGTATTTAAAAAAAAAAAAAAGAGAGAGAGAAACTTTCAAATTTTAAGAACACTACACTGAGTGTGGACTCTTTAAAGAATCGAGTATTTAGGGACTATTTTTATACTCAGATGTATTACTTTTCATAAATGTTTGTGCCTTATATTTTTTGTCATACACAGAAGTTCTGAAGTCTTCAGTACTGCTGAATACCTTCTGGTATAGTTACCAATTGTTAATTTAAAGGTTTTATCCATAGTTACTTTTCTATTAATTACTAATTCAAATATCAAATCTGCCAGAATTTATACTGTCTAGGGATGCAGAAATTTTTAACAGTGTTCTGAAATCAGAAAGACAAATCTACATGAAACATTGCTGCCACTTCTTGCTTTCATAAAAGTGTTGTTCCTGAGGAAGGGCAGTTAACACTAATTTTAAGAACTGTGTTTACAATTATTTAAGGATTTTTCTGATGTGCAGATTTTATTATGTTGACTGAACAGATCATTCACACTGATACCACCAACGACCTGAAAATCTCAAGAAATGTCCAAACCAGATACTTTTAGATTGCATCAGATTTTTACATTCCAAATATAAAACTGATCGGCTCAATAAAGCATCTTGGTATTTCAATGTGGTCATTGAATGCCATGACAGAAACACTACAGTCTGTATTGCCTATAATTAAACTCTGGCTAAGCATGAGTTTCTCTAACAATGCTTTCAGCAAAGTGTTAGATCAGAACTAACCTAAAAACTCATTTTATCCTGAGTGCTATTATCTTCTGCATTTTCTTCTAGACACAGAAATCCGTTCTTGCAATGATCTCCCCTTCTGTCAGCAAAACAGGAAAGCTTAACACAAATGAGTTGCTGGGCCAATAAAGACTTCAGCTTACCAACATGTGGCTGAATTAAGTGGAACCTATTTCACCCCTTCCCTGACACCATGGTAACACTATCTGGCTAGATACAGCATAATTATTCTTTGTCTAAATACGTAAAAGATATTCAGCAGGATCAACCACTAAACTGGCTACCCCTCCTCAGTGACCAGGTTCTGCAAAACAGAGCAATTCCCAAGATCATCTCTCACCCTGTTAAGTACTACACAGGGTAATGACTGATAATGTCTCTGTTTCTCACTGGAGCACCCAATGCCTTTTGAAGCTTCTTGACACGGTGTTTATACACCCTAAATCCGGGAGAGTTTACATTCGTGGATGATACCTAGCAAAGAATCTATTTAGCTGTACAAAATAATACTTTAAAAAAAAAATAATCAAGAGTGTAACAGTTATGCACATCCCCTCCATTGTCTCTCCCTAATTACCACCTTACACACATCACATGCTTATCTCTACTTTCAAAGTGCAACAAAACCATTTGTGTACCGCTAATGTGCCCTGCTAATCACTTCCCATTCTGTACTGGCAGGTCAGCTTCCCCCTCCCATCAACAGACTACCTTTTTCCAGTGACCACCCATTTGTTCCTCTCAGGAAAGGCTGCAGCTTTCATGCCACCCTTTTGCGGGTATTTATTATCATCCCTTCGCTTCTCAATGCCTTCCTCAAGACTTTGAAGAATGGAATGCCTCACTGTTCCACACTCACTGATGCTGTTGGTGTTAACTGGAGAGCTGCCCTGAAGAGATGATTTTTAACGTAATTTTAACATCAGCCAACTACAGACCAAAAACTCTACCTCTCTGCAAAAATGAAATCCCTCTTGGTGGATTATGGCAAACGCATGTTGCTTCCATGAGCAGTTGTGCAAGTTCTGCTTAGAGAAAGAAGGGAACAACCTAGCTACCAAGACTGTCTCTATTTGACTGAAACGGTTTGCATGGAAAAGCTAGTATGATGATGCCCTCCTCTAGACACCTCTGAATCCTGTCCTATTCCACATTATTCTTCACTAGTTGCCCTTAGCTAGCTCTATGGCCACTGCTAGGTATGGGCCATGCACACTGAGAGACATATGCACTGCTCCATGGAGGCTGTAACACCTCTCCAGGGCAATTTAACAGTCAAGGTTCCTTCCTCCCCCATCATCTCACCCAAGAGCAAGCTAATACTGACTGACTGCTCTGTACTCTGGCTACAATGCAAAGTAAGTCAATTAACTGTTCTTTGTGGGACAAGCTGGAGAACAGAAAGCTGCTCCTGACCACTGCAGAGCAGGGCTGCTGCAAACTGGCCAATTCCAAGGCAAAAAAATGCTGAATCAGCTGACATCTAGCTAACATAATGAATTATACAAATATGGAATAACGAAGAGTAAACAACATGCTGTGACTGAAAAAACAGGTCATCTCATTCAGAAGTTATTGCTTCAGGCAAATATTATACTAATAAACTGTTCAGTTTGTGAATATTGCAGTTCATATCCTTACTGTATCCTTATTACACTCTTACCAGGAAAGAGTCAAATTATTATCTCCCATCATTAGTCTCAGCAGCCGCAGGTCTTCCTCTATTGCAGTTTTTCTCTCGTCCCATGGTCAGCCATCATTTCTGCACTTTCACCTCCCATCTGAGGTACTTCTTGACTAGCTCCCCCCACCCAATTCTTTATCCTTCATTTACATGAGCCAGGAAGAGCTTCCTCTTGCACGTAAGTAAGGCAAAGTAAGAGGATGAAGCAGGGGGAACACAGAAAAATCATCTCCCTGTTTTCAATGTCAGATTCAGGACCAATCAAATTAGCAACTCCAGGAAAGAGTCCTGCTAATTTCTAAGCAGAGGAGCATGCCTTAGTGTTGGGTAAATCTTTAGCTATTTTCAGCTAGTGAAGTTCAATCAGTATCTACCGAGTACCTGCAAACCATTTTTTTCTTTTCAGAATCATACCTCTTGGCCAAAAACCGGCAGATTTTTAGAGGCACAGCAAAATGTACAGTCCAGACAAAGACCACCCCACAAAAATATCTCAAGTGTTCCAACACATGTCACTGCTTTGAAAAGAAATTACCACTAAGCTATCAATCACCTGCTATCACTTAAAATAAGCACTTCTTATCAAAAGAAATTACTATCAGTTGAACAACACATTATTTCCTGACTATGTTCTCAGAAACAAATACATGGATTTATTTTCCCTCCTCCCCCATCCCCAGCCTACTCAAGGCAGAAACCTGGCATGGAAAATTTCATCCAAAAGGTTACCCACTTGGTAAAGTGTGCTGGTTTTGGCTAGGAAAGAGATAATTTTCTTCATAGCTGCCAGCTAGTACAGGGCTATGTTTTGGATTTGTGCTGAAAACAGTGTTGATAATACAGGGATGTTTTGGTTACTGCTGAGCAGTGATTACCCAGAGCCAAGGGCTTTTCTGCTTCTCACCCCACCCCACCAACGAGGAGGCTGGGGGGGCATAAGGAGTTGGGAGGGGACACAGACGGGACACCTGACCCCAACTGACCATATATATGACATTCCATGCCATACAACATCATGCTCAGCATATAAAGCTGGGGGAAGAAGAAGGAAGGGGGGGATGTTCAGAGTGATGGCATTTGTCTTCCAAAGTCCCCGTTAGGCGTGATGGAGCCCTGCTTTCCCAGAGATGGCTGAACACCTGTCCACCGATGGGAAGCATTGAATGAATTCCTTGTTTTGCTTTGCTTGTGTGCATGGCTTTTGCTTTACCTATTAAACTGTCTTTATCTCAACACATGAGTTTTCTCACTTTTACTCTTCTGATTCTCTCCCCCATCCCACCAGGGGGGAGTGAGTGAGTGGCTGCATGGGGCTTAGTTGCTGGCTGGAGTTAAACCACAACATAAAGTTCCAGTAAAGTTATGGTAAAAGTTGTGAACAAATGACAGCAGCAAAATGCAAAAGTTTCAACAATACATTATACGCACCCTTCAGTCATTTACCTTTCAGGAAATCAAAATTATGTTCACCTATTTCCTTCCAATTTCTTCATTCCTTCCCAAGGTGTTAAAAAAATGTAGACAGTTGTCATACACCATTCGGATTCACATATAGACTTGATTTTATACATTTTGAATAAGCCTAGTCAAATTAATACGATGTATGATTTTTCAGAAACATCTGCAGAACTGCACAGAACTTCAGGTGTTCACTGATTTTTCTGTGGTGGTAAGGACATTCTTTTCTAAACAAATATGCCTTGTATGGTCATTTCAAAACTTCCACCGCAATGTTGGTATTATGACTGTGTTTCTGAGTCACTCTTCCTTTTTTTATTGGTGTCACCTGTTTTACTAAATCTCTTAGCACATTCCTCAACAAACCAATTTCTCTGTTTCCACAGGCTATACCTGTACTAATAAACAAAGACTGAGAATGTTTTAAGTCTGAAATCTAGTCATCTGTGCTGTTAAATTGTTAGAACTGTCCCTGGCCATACCAAACAGCTCTCTCACATAAAGAGTTCCTGAGAACAGCCAAGGAGTTATAAATGCAGAACAGAGGCTATTCCCCATTAGCAATGTCAATGCAGCCACCCTGCTTTGCAGAATATGAGGATTTAATAATATGGACATAAGCTATTTCATGCCAGACAACTATCCTGGGGATGTTTATTTTACCAGGAGAGGTTTTGCCACAGCATATGCAAGAATTTAACTTCTCAGAAGCATGTTCAGTTTCAGTGTTACGTGTGAGCTATTGTCAACAAAAGCATATAAACATGCTACAGTTTTGATAAAATTCTTTTTCTATTTACTTAAAATAATTCAATCTATTTCTCTCAACTCAATTTAAAAATATATAGAGAAAAAGATAGGTATAAACAGTAAATTACTCAGAATAGCTGGCAGCAAACTACTGGGACTTAAAAATAAAGTAAGACTATTAGGCTGCTTTCCCTACGATAACTTTTTAATACAAAACAGTAATGTTTCTCACTCTGTAGGCTGACTAGTTACTACAAATGTAAAGGCCTTTGTACACACTGAACTACCAGTTTCATTTTTAGCCAAATTTGAATTAAAGATTTGAATAATCAACTTTTCATCAAAATCTCTATATAATCTTCCAGCATGACTGCTTCTGTACTGTAAAAAGAACTAGATTAGTAAAAAGTGAACACTAACCTTCTCAATATTTATTTGGTGTTTTCTTAACCTTTCCAAATCTGTTGGAATTGCCACTTTAATGAATTTCTGAATGGCAGGTTCAATTCGACGGAGTTTAACTTTTTCATCATCTTCAGACATCCTAAAAGCAGCTTTCAGGTCAACACTTTCAGGTCCAGTATACCTTCACCAAGGTAGAAAACCTTAAAAAAAAAAAAAAAAAAAAAAATTACAGGCTTACAAAAATGTACCAGTCTAGAATCACTTTTTAAAAGAAAGCAAAACAAGGGAAATCAGTCTTTCCAATAATCACATCTATTCCAAAACCACATTTGAGCAGCATTAGCTACTTAAAATCCAGATACTGTATTTGCACTTAAATATATTATTTCCATTTATTTACAGGCTTTGGGGATCATTTTTCATTGATAAAACTTAACACTAACAAAAAAAATAGCTAAGTAATTAAGAGAAATGCAAACATGCTTTGCGGCATAATGATATATGGAAACCTTTGAAAAAACTTTCCAATTAGATGCTTTGCCTGATCAGAGTACAAGTTCTGCCAATTTACATTCTGAATTGTCTTTAAAATTGTAAAACATGTCCTGAAAAGGCACCAAAATAAAATTAATTTTTGAAGTCCATTTCCTAGAAAGATTAAGATCTCCTGAATGAAGATTTGCACCCCAAATTGCACTTGTCCCCTACTGAAAATGACTAAGGCATCACCTAACATAGGGTTTAAATAGGTTGCTGAAATATTTGCAGGACCAGTAGGTACATAAGCAGCCTGAATTCTGTTCCCTGCATATGCATAAAACATAACTTTGGAGTTTCACTTCTTTAAAAGAAAGATATGTAGAACTGTGTATAATAGCACTTATCTACAGAGCATATGAGCAATATAAAGGAATTCCATTATGCTGAATGCACACAAGGGGAAAGAAAAAAATTATTGTGAGATAACTTTGTAGTTTTAATACTGTATAAACAGAAGTTATTTAAATGAGAGTTTCTTTCTGTATACTCCTTTTCTAACAAAAACAAGAAGTGGAATTGCAGACACATATGAGAAAGTTTTGTCACAAGCGTCAGTAAAAAGACGTGTTACCAGCAACTGCATCAGATGGCTTTCCCCAATTTTCCTCTGGCAGTAACCAAACTCATTTAAAATAATTAAACGAGCGTAATTGTCCTGGTACAGAGCAGGCACAGCAGAATGTAACAGGTTAAAAAATGTTCCTACTTTTCCCCACAGCCAAACATATTATTAACAGTGAAATTAGACATTATTTTTCTCACACCTAACTATGGTGCGAAAGTGTGGAGGGAGAGTGTTGAGCTTTTTCTGAGACCTGTGATTCCTGCAGGCAGGGAGAACTTGAAGGCAGACACCAGTTGATGGCACTGGGTCTTCAACAGAACCACTCAAAGTTCAGTCACAGCCCTCACTTGCAGGCTGCAGGGAGGATATGTACAAATCTCCCTCATCTTCAAAGGAGCCAAGTGGTAAGCATCTTCCATCAGGCCAGTGAGAAAGCTAAAAGTGCTTCTGGCAAAGGCAAGCTGAGCTTCTAGAGGAAAATAGTCCCAAATTACTCACCTTCTCCAACACAGCTGCAGAGAAAACAATGTTGTGTTTTTCTGAAGAACCAAATGCTAACAGAAGACTCTCCTTTATCTATTGCACCCAACGCAGAAACTGAAAACAGTGGAAAACTGACTATTTACTGAGAGTAGACCAAGTTA
This sequence comes from Haliaeetus leucocephalus, assembly GCF_000737465.1. Lineage (NCBI taxonomy): Eukaryota > Metazoa > Chordata > Aves > Accipitriformes > Accipitridae > Haliaeetus > Haliaeetus leucocephalus. The sequence continues at coordinate 6,589,585 of NW_010973023.1, read as the reverse complement.
GGTGAAGTCAATCTTCAATGTTTCACTGATACATCCTTCCCTTTTTCAGAACCTCAGAAGGAAATTATTTCACCAATCGACTTCACAGTCACTGCTATTTTGCAGCCATTGCTGAATTATCCCCACTCCAAATTATAGAGACATACTATCAAGCAGTCCTACAAATCCCCTTCTAACCCAAGGTATTTAATATTAATAGTTCTTTGTCCAAATCTTCAAATAAACATGCAGTGGGTGGCCTCGCATTTTGGGGGATGTAAAAAGAACTTTAATCCTTTTGTGTTCATTTACTCTTTCCACCATTCTAAAAACAGTGGCTTAAATGCAAGATGATAAAAAATACATTGATTCTTCTATTATACCTTGGTCGCTACAGTCCCTAACACTTTTGAAGGAGCCACTCGTTATCTCACAACTGAACTCCATTTTGAGCCTAGAACAGATTTTTTTTGCAATGAGCAAAAGATAAAAAGCATCCTACTCCAAACTGTAGTACCTCCTCTTCGAACACACATTTAATTTCCTGACAGCTTACACACTAATCCACAAGTTTATGAGCTAGAACGAATTAAAAATTGGTTCCTTAAAGATATTTAGTAGCCCTGTCATGCTTTTCTTTAATACTGAATCATCCTGAAGAAGGGATGACACAAATTCTTCAAACTTACTGCACAACGTGAACTCACAGAAACCCACAGTCCGTTCTGTCTTGGAATAAATACATCAGAGACTAGCTAATTCCATCATAATTTTGTCCTTAACCTTTAATGACATCTAGATATTGATGACTCAAAATTGACAGTTTAGGTGACTTATAAACTGGACCACTGTGAAAGCAGAGTTAATGTAACCAACAGCCATATGTCTTGAGTAGGTGATCTGAATAAGCAACAGTTTTAAATTCAAAGATTTGGCTGCATGCAAGGCTCTGGATAGTCATTTTCTTCTTAAAAATTCCCAGACAGTAAACTAGCTTTCACGACAGCATCTACAAATTTCTTTAAGGCACTGCTGCCTAAAATTCACTAACAGTAAGTGTGAGAAACTAAGAACGAAGTATAAAAACTCCTAACGTTCTCATCAGGTCTCCTGCTTAATGTTCTCTCTAACAGTATAGTTTTAACAAACAATTCTAAGACATAAATTACCAATAAGAAAATATGCAAGGTCTTACTTTTTTTTAAGTCCATATAATATGGTAAATAAAATTAACATTACAACTTTTTGTGATGAGCTTACGTTTGTTCCAGATGCAATTTCAAGGAAATCTAAGGCTTCTTGCATACTTTATTGGGTTTGTGTTTCCCTAAGCATAACAATTAATTTCTAAAGCTGTAATGCCTGGTTTTTGAGTAATCACAGAGTAACAGGACAGTTTAGGTTGGGGGGGGATTTTCATACGCCATCCAGTACAAGCTGAATTACATGTGGTTGCACAGGCCCTTGTTCAGTCAAGTTCTAACACCTCCATGGACGGACACTCCACGCACTCACTAGATCCCTCCTTCAGTGTTTGACCATTCTCCAGGTTAAAAACAAACAAACCAAACCAAACCAAACCCAAAAAGACCTTCCTCGTAGCTAAACCAGCTTGTGTCCGTTGCCTCTCATCCCACTGCCATGCACCTCCAAGAGGAGCCTGGCTCTATAGCTTCCCACGCACAGCAGTAAGATCTCCCCCTCCTTCACCTTCTCTTAAGGCTGAACAAACCCACCTCTTTGTTTCTCCTTGAATATCATGTGTTCCAGCCCCCTAATAGCCTTGCTAGTCTCACAGGTGCCGAATAGAGGTGAACAGTCACTCTTTCGACCTGCTGTCCCTCAGCCGCATTTACTAATACAGCCCACAACGCGGTTGTCCTTCACTGCAACAGCACGCTCAGACGCATATTCAGCATGTGGTCCACCACAACACACAGGTCCTTTTCTGCAAGGCTGCTCTCCATCAAGTCTTCCCACAGCCTGTTCTAGTCATCAGGCTATTCCATGCCAGATGCAGGGCTTTCTTGTTGCCTTTGCTGGAATTTGTGAGGTTCCTGTCAGCCCATTATCTCCATCCCATCAAGATCCCTCTGAGTAGCAGCCCTGTCCAGCCTATCTACCCCTCTCCTCAGGCAAGTAACAAACACTGCTCTCTACTTCAGCTTTTTAAGAAGATAATTTTGTCTCTGTCCTTGGATCTCAATTGCAGTCAGCATGTACACGAAGCTGCAGAAGTTATGAGCCCTCTCTCAGAGGGCGGCCATTCAGACACCACACAGTTGTGTGACAGGTCACCTTCCCTTTCTGACCGCTTCTGTACAACACCATCGCTTGGACCGTCCTTCCTACAGGCATTTACCAAGTCCCAAGTACAACAAAATCTTGAGTTCTCCGAGACTGGAATACTTGGCTCTGATTCTCTAAAATAAATTCAAGTTTGAGCAAAAAAGCCCAGGAGAATACCGTATCATTAAATCGGTAATTTAAAAAGTTAGATAAAACCATTTGTAATTAACTGTCCTTTATTACATTCACTGTGCAAGATATTTCCATAAACAAAGAAATTATAGAATCTTGTCTTTTCAGACGCTGATGCTACAGGCCTGTTAAGAGGTTATCTTCCAAGTAGAATACTTTCAATTTGACATTCAAAATTCATGCACGAAAATTCAATTCTATTTCAGTGACAGAAATAACACTTATCCAGAAGTGATCAAGACCCAGATGTGCAATAATTTTCAGTCAACTATGTCCATAAAAAAAGAAGACATATCCAAAGCATACTGAGCAGTATTATCAAAGTACTAGGTGGTGACAGAAATTATATACGTATCCCTTCTTAATATTTACATTTTCTGGAGACTGCCCCCAAACTGAAACTGTAACTGTGAAGTAAAATTAGCATAAAAGAATACCATTAACTTGATATCTGCACTTAATATGAAAATCATCTATGATTCTTACTACCCAAGACAAGGAAAAATCCCTTTCCAGTTTGCCCACCCCATGTCCTTGAAATTATTTAAGTGTATCTTCCACGAAGGATTAATCTACATTCCTTTGTTAGTAAGCAACAGAGCAAAAGAACCTGAGGAGTTCCACTCGTTTGATCGTTGCTTTACCAAATAAACAGGTATATAAAGCAAACAAAATTTTTCAAAAACTGATCACTTCCTCTTTCAGCTTTTGAAGATCCAATCACCATATGCTATCTTATTTCATTGCTTAAGTCAAACAATTCTAAGGGGTAAGAGAATCTTAAGGCATCCAGTTCCAAACAGCGAAAGTTTGAATTTAATTCTGACACTAACACAAAATCTCCACTTACTATGTGGTGGTGCATAGAAAGCACAGAGTCACATAGCTGCAGTCAATCAGAAGTAAAATTCTTCCCATGTACGGTAACATACTTGTTACAATAAAATTCAGTAAATGTAATAAGTAATATACATCAAATTAACACCTATGAACTTCTGTTAAACTGCCTAGTGCTCTCCACTCAAATACGGTAGGCAAAATGCAGAATAAACCTGAAGAGTTCTGCTTGCCCACGGAAATGCAATGTAATTCACGTATCTGATTTTAATTCACTTACGACACTTTAGACAACCACTACCACTAGAAAAAGTACTTCCAGCATGGATGCCTGTTTTTAAGGGTTGTAAGGCCAAAAGCTTTTTCCTTTTCTCATTGTAGATTAGAATACGGATGCTAGCATGCAGAGACTTACAACAGCTTTCTCACTAAGGTGACCTGAAACACTTCTTCCTAGAGTAGTACTGGCCCCAAAGTTGCACTGACAGACTATTCACTGTTGCTCACTTGGCTGAGGTCTGCAGTTAGTGAGGAACAGGCTCCTGTGGCAGGCTACAGCCAAATTGCACTTTGGGTCCGAATTACATCTTTCCGCTTTGGCTGTAGAAGGAACCAAAGGAAAATAGCTTTCTTAGGCTGCAATAAGGCATTGTCACCAGCCCCAGCATGTTCGCAAAGCGACACGAAACTACGCAATGGGATAAAGAGCCGCGCATGTGGGATCTCCCACAGAACAGCCGGAATTAGCAGCTGTACGTAACAGGCTGTGGTTCCTAGCAGATCTGTGCGCTTGTGGATCACCCGGCAAGACAAACTTGATCCAGACAAAGCAAGGGCGCGTGACTGCATTTTGAGAAGTCAGAGCAGATGACAGGCATTTTGTATTGGATTTACACGTTTAAGCCAGCTGCAGAAGGGCAGAAAATACCTAATGACTAACACGTCAACATTTTTTCAACAAAGCTGAACTGGTGGAGCGAGTCTGTAGTGACCCGACACCTGCAATAGGTGGCCGCAACGCAGTTCAACCTGCAATCAGAGCCCTAATACTCATTTTTCTGTACTACTGAACTATGCCTCTGGTCTCACCCCAGCAGCCAACAGGTTACGGAGGCCTACCCTTCCTGCATCTCGCCCCCGAAAAGCGAGGGGTCCACGCAGAGAGCGGAAGCGCAAGAATAAAGGAAGGTTTTACGTCTTATATCAAGGCTTCAAGCGGACTACGCTAGTTTCTTTTTCCTGACTTACGCTTTTAAAAGCTTGGGGAACACCGGTCTAAACAATTCGTCACGCTGCACTTCCACTCTTTTTTAACA
>NW_010973023.1:6584404-6584939 GCF_000737465.1 Haliaeetus leucocephalus | reverse complement strand
CTGGCGTGACAAGCTCTGGCTCGGTTCAGCTTTCCGCCTGTACCTCCCCACCACCCAGAAGGACCCCCCCGGGCCCAGCCGCTCCTGGGGGCACCCAGGGCCGTCCCCCGGGCACCGGCAGAGGGGCGGCCGAGGGGCGCGGGCCTGCCAGCGGCGACAGGGCCCGGCCTACGGCCGCGGCCCGCAAGGCGGTGGCGGAGAGGGGGGGAGCGGGCGGCGGCCCCGCTGCCCGCCCCGGCCCTCGCTGAGGGGCAGAAACCGGGGGTCGCGAAGGGGGAGTGGGGGGGAAGGAAGAAGAGGGGGAACCCGGCGCTCCGCTCCCCGCTACGGGCCGCGGCTGGGGGGCTCCTACCGGCCGGCCACGTCCTCAAGAACCGAGCCCAGGCCCCGCCGGGGGCCCGTCAGGCCCCGACCCGGCCTTCCTCTCGCCTCCCCGCCGCGGGAAGCGAAACCGAAAGCAGCGGGGCCGCCCTCGGTGGCGGCCCCCCCCTCCACCCCAGCCCAGCTGCCCGCCCTGCTAGCGCGGCGCCGGGGC
>NW_010973023.1:6530592-6584008 GCF_000737465.1 Haliaeetus leucocephalus | reverse complement strand
GGAAGGGGCCGGGGAGGAGGAGGAGGAGGAGGAAGGGCGGGAGGAGGAGGAGGAGAATCTGCCCTGGCCGGGGAGGGAGTACCAGGCCTCGGGGCTAAGGGCTCATCGAGTGAGGAAAGTTAAATTTCTTCTTCTGAAAGAGAGCCAAAGGTTCGCGCCCGCCATCTTCTCAAGAACTTTTCTTAAAATTCCCCCCAGCCAACATTTTTTCTTGCCTTGACACGTAATTTAGGCAATGCCAAATTGCCAGGTGGGACCCTGGGGATACAGAGCATCGGTCTGTAGGCGACAAATGCCGACCAGGCCGTGCCGGTGAGGCTCCTTTCTCCCCTCACTAACCTTCACTGCTCCTAACAGCATTCGGAAAATAAGTATTTAGGAAATATTTCTGAGCCATATTTTGAAAATAAGTGTATCTTGTTTGTGTCTGACACTGACCGTTAGGTCCTACCCCGACACAGGGGACCCGCTCCCAGCAGGTAGAGCAACACCTCCGAGGGCAGCCCGGTATCGCTTCTGATCATTTTATCGCCGCTGAAGAGAAGTGAAAAACTGTCTGGCTACCTGGCAGTACCTGTAGAGCAACTACGTCACGCCATTATTAAAATAGAACATTTTTTAACTGAACCCAACAGCATTACTAGAACAGACTTAAGATCTCCAACTTATCAAAGACGAGTTTAAGTCAGTTTTGATGTTCTGAACAAGATTTACGTTACCTGTTCATCTGTCAGTCATTCCATGCCCTTTTGGCTGGTTCCAGTCTAATTTGGAGAAAGTCATCACAGTCCTGTAAGTTTTGAGGAAATAAATCTAAATTTGTTTCCTCAGCAAAGGAACAGCAAGCAAAACACTCATCTCTTACGCATTCTTGTTAGCAGCAATCAGCCAGACAATTAGTATGTATAAATTAGCCATCCACTTTGCGTATACATAGTTCCAGACTGCTAGATGGGCTCTTCATAGGACAAATGGAGAATAAATTGTTGTTAGTGTAATTAAGGTTATTTAGGGGGTAAAGGATCCAAATCCAGAGTGTCCAGTGTCTTCATTAGTTCTGTTGCTTGCCATACAGCTGCTGGAATGGCAATGGAGTACTGGGGAATGCCAAAGCACTAAAAAAAGCTTGCACCAAACATATATTTAAAAAAGGGTAAAGACGATGACACAGGCTAGCCTAGCATAGCTAGTTTGACGTGGATATAGGGCAGAATCATGGAAGAGGTGACCTGGGATACAGTCATTAAATGCCAATAATTAAATGCCAATCAACACACTTTCATAAAAAAGATTTGATTAATCACATTTTAATTTAAGTTTGATTGATAAAGGTAATAATGTTGATATAATAGCTTCCATCTGATTTAGAACAGTATGCTATTCTCATAAATACAATGTGGAATACAAATTCTGCATAGTTCATAATAAGTGATTCAACTGACAGTTCTCAAGAGAAGTAGTTGTAAGTGAAGATTTGTCATAAGGTTGTCTTTTGAGGTGGTGTTATTCTTGGCCTGGTACTATCAGAAATGACCTAGACAAAAATACCAGATCGCTACTTTGCTGTTGTAAATAAAGAAAAGGGCAGGTCGCTTAGATAAACTCCTTTGAATTGCTTTGTAAGATCTTCTCACTTGTAAAAACACTCCTCTGAAGACAGTCAAATTGGAGGTTGTACAGTCAAGATAAAGCCTCAAAGCCGCACCTGGAATCTGAGGGAGAATGACTGGCATGAGACAATGCTAAAGAGGACCTGGACATTATGGTACATAAGCAGCTGAACATGAGCTCCCAGAACAAAGCTCTTGCTGACTAATACTCTGAAGCAAAACCAGAGGAAGATCAAATACAACGGGAATGGATATTACCCCTGTTTATAGAACTAGTATCGAAATAATGCATTCAGTTTGGGCATTTACACTTCAAAGGGATGTTAAATATTGGAAAGAGCCCAGGAGAAAGTTGTGAAAGGTGTGGAGAATGTGCGTTAATGTGAGATATTTTAAAAGCACAATCCAATGCAGGTGTGACCTTTGTCATAAGTGTACTAGTACTTGTCTGGGTTAGAGACGTTTGAGGAGTAGAAGCAGTGTTCTGAAAGCAAAACTAAAAAAAAAAATGAGACTAGAAATATAGCATTTCTTAATTGGCTATAGGATTAAATTGTCTGTGAATCTGTTTTGAAAGAAAAAAATAGTTTAAAAAATGGAGATTTTTTCAAGAGGTACGGTAGCTCAAGCATACACAGCTGCAGTTTTGGTATGGAATACATTGGCAGAGGTTCTGTGTGGTCTGATATAGAGGTGGTACGACCACAAGATTACACTCGGTCTTTCCTTTCCTTAAACTTGATGACTCCAGAAGAAAACCAAGAAGTCTACTTATCTAGCAGCAAAAGAAGGAATAGGATCCCAAGGATATTCCCAAAAAAGAAAGTTTATTTGTTTGGGGGTTTTTTGTGAGTTCTAACAGGCAACATCTGAAGAGCTCCTGGCACATTTCATTGTGACGTTCAACATGACGTTCATGCCTGACTGTCCAGTTCTGCTACTATTGCTAACGTGATCTCCCAGACAACCCAGCAATGACTTCAAAGAAGTCCAGATTTCCTCAAGGAAAAAATGACAATGCAAAATGCTGTCACTCATGTAAAGATCATCAAAGGAACAAGAGTTCCACCTTCAGGTCTGGGAAAATACTACCTCTGATGGCAAAAGATAGCTCAGAAAAAAAATGTAATGTGTAGATGGAGTTGGACTTCCTGAATTACAGACTCAGATTTGTATTGCATGTCCGTGATCAATTGTGATCTCTTATAGATTTGACAACCATGTGTATTCCTGTACAGTTATCAGAGAAACTGTTCTGTATCACCAATAAATAACATAGAAGAAAATCATGGAGAGTCCTAGAAAGGCAGAGAACTGTTGTATATCTGAGTAAGGAAGAGCTTGCAGCAGTTTCTTTTTCCACATGAGATCATTCATAGGTTTCAAATACATGGATTCAGGACCAGGTTCCAGATGTGCAATTCATTTAACATGCTCAACTCTATTCTCGGCAGTCTTTCCTTATACACAGACTCTCAGATAACTCATGCTGGGGATGGTATTTCAGTGAGTGCTGCTCCATAAGCACAGAACTTCCCAGATACTTACATTATGTTCCCAAGGTACTCTTTTTCCAGTAGAGCATTTCAAAATTCTGTTGCCTTTTTCAATGCATTACAGATACACTGATTTCACTGTCAAAAGGCTTGTGCTGGCAAGAACCGATATAAAGTTTCCATTGTGTCATGGAAAACAGCCGTTACTGTGTTACAGTGAACATTGCTCTCTCTCACAGTCTTTCAGGAGCACAAGGTTGTTTGGAACGAGGTCCCCTTCTAACATACATCCCTCAAAAAAATCAAACTCTTTCAGTAATTCTTGACTGAGGGGTGTTTTGTGGAATATGTGGCAGCATTTTCTGAAACTGTCTTCCTGATGTAAGTGACATACTGCGATTTGGTTTGGGGGGAAGCTGTTTGCTACTGTTGACAAAAATTGTGCTGTAGTTTTTTACAGTTGGCGGAATTCTGATCCAATGCCCTTTTAGTGTAATTTGCTGCAAAACCAGCTCAGATTTGGTTGAGGATCATTTGTATAGTATTGCAGAAAGTAGGTCTCCCAAGTGGTAATGAAACAGAAGAGTTTTATTATACATTAACTTATTCACAGCAGCAGTAACACTGAATAGGGTGTAAAAGTAGGAGAGAAAGCAATTAGGGCAAAGCAGATTTTGTTTTGAGAGAAACACTTCCTCACTGGTTGCACTGGCTATTTGGGTCTTTTCCAGCATATTCACAAGTCTCACACTGTGACCTCGATGCAGGAATGGTTTACAGTAGCTGCCGTTGATCTACCCCTGCAAGTAGTGGCGCAGCAAAGCCTATACAGAGAGGACGGTAGGTACAGAAGCTATCTATAACACCTGGTCCAAAAGCAGTAACATTTCCCTCCTGACAAGAGCAGGGTGAAACAAGCATCGCGAGCTGGTGGGAGCTCGTGTTGCCAGCACTCGGGCAACGTGCACCTGCAGCACTTTGCCTGGGGAACCTTAGCTGTCCGCTGCTGGCACAACCAAAGGAGATAAAACATTAAAACAAGCATTGTTGGGGTTGTGGCCCTACCTGGGAACTTCCCCATGACTGGCATTACATCATGATCAATGTGTTTTTTTCCCCAATGTCTTTTTGTTCCTACTGGAGCTGAAGAGGATTTCTCCCACTCAGAACTACTGATCAGCTTTCAGTATGTGCTGTAGCAACGGTGTATCTGATATTCTCAGTTTCACGTGTAAGGTCACCTAAGCAGTTTTATTTTACTGCACTTCAGAAGAAGGTTGAGCTAACTCAGTCAAAAAGCTTTTAGTGGAACTGTCTTTTGTGCACATTTGTCTCCTGTTATAGGACCGAATTACATTGGCATCACCTTAAGCTAAATCCCTATGAGTTACTCTAACTAAAAAAAAGACTTTCCATACAAGTCAGTTTTACCAACTGAAGGAAGCTGGTCCATTTTTTTTGTTTGTATACAAGCCCTTAGAAATTCTGTATCAAATCTTAGTGCCATTCAAGTCAATGGTAAAATTTCTATTCAATTTAGCAGGGTGAGGATTTTGTTCTTTGTGCAGGTTCCAATGCTTCCTGACACAAGAAAATACAGACTGTATTTGGGGGTGTGGGGGGGGAACAGAAGGTGGCGAATCAACTGAACAAACATTGATTTATCCAGTTCACCCGTCATACTTACCAGTAACATTCCTTTTGTAAAACCATTCAGCCTTGAAAGAGGGATTCAGAATGTCTTTTAATTGCAGACCAGGGGTGTAATATTGTCAGCTTGCATTCATAATGAGTTTATATTAAAATGTTTTTAATTTTTCTTGCTTAGTTAGGAAGGTTATGCTGATTCTGCTGCTTCTCTAACATGTGCAGGCCATGAACAACTCCCTGTTCAATAAAAACTTCAGGGAATTTCAGAAACATTAAAATTTAGAATACTTACATTCATTTGGGGTGCCTTTCCACTGACTCAATGTTACAGCTGTACTTTTAAGATTTCTAGAATTGTCTTTGCCTTCCCTCTTCCTCCTTATGGGATAACAAGAAAGACATTGTTCAGCTCTGCCAGAAAAGTTCCTGGTGCTGAGAGGTGGAGCCAATGGACATGAAGATCTGTAGCCTGGCTAATTTGGATTATGGAATATTTCTTGGCTATTGCTTTTCTAGAGACAAAAAGTTTATCAGACTGTTTCTGATTTAAAATCCACATCAGACTCCAAGGCATACATCAAGTTAATCAGGAATTTACCTGTCTGTATAATGACCTATTAATCACACTGCTGGTTCAAAGGCCGTCTATGCCATCTAGCTTTGGATTGTCTCCAACAGTGGCCACAAGTGCACGGTGAGGTTAGAGTAAGAATCGGGCAAGCATATGTGCTAGTTCCTCCTTAATGTTCTCCCAGCCTTCAACTTTTTTTTACATTGGGGGTTTCCTGAACCAGATGTGGTTTGTTTTCTCAGTAACCCCAGTGGATATCTCTTTCAAATGCTCACCCAGTCTCCCCTAGAAAGTAAGTAAAGCTCTTTCAGGCACAAAGTCCTTTGGCAAGGATTTTCACAGGTTTGCTGCTGTCTGTGTAAAGAGGCTGGCTCTTCTGACAGCTGATTGTTGTCCAACCTCCCCATGCTACTCATTACTCTGTAGACCGCATTTCTGCTCTATATTGTCTTTTTTTTCAGGCTCAACCACTCCTTGTGGACAGTTTAGTTCATAACTTTGATCATCCTTGTTTTTCTCTGGGCCTTTTCCATTTCTGATATATGCTTTTTTTTTTTTTTTTTTTTTTTTTGAGATAAAGGGACCAGAGCTGCACACAGTATTCATTTTGTGGGCAAAACACAGATTTATAAAATGTTACAATTGTATTTTCTGTTTTGTTGTCTGTTACTTTGCTAGCAATTCCTAGCATTTTATATGTCCCCGCCTCGTTGTTTGTTTTTTTTTAAACCGTGTCTAAGAAGGTTTCCTGCAAGTCTCCATTATAATCCCAAAGTCTTGTTTTGAGTGGTAATGGCCAATGTAATGGTTAGCTACTTAGCATAGGAACATACAATTGCACTGAAAATGATTGAAGGCAACTTAATAAATAAGACAATTGTACAATGGAATACATTCACTTACAAGAAAGTGGTTCTTGCTAGAAGTCAGAGTGAGTCAGAAGTGAAGAGGAGGAATGGCTGAGGTACAGTTCAACATCTATTTCTAGAAAGTATCTGTCATTTCTAATACATGGCAAGCAGTATACAATTTTAAATGTAACTGAAACATTATCTTAGTAAGTCATAAAATATACTTTCTCAAATCAGAACCTTCTTTGGTCCTCTGCTGCTTTGTTTCTTTCTGTCTTACACATTTTCCAGTATCCATCAATTTCTTTGTATCTAGGGAACCCCTCATGACCTGGATCTTTACAGTGATGCTTGCTGGTATTATCTTGAAAAGTTTAAGTTGCTTCTGGCAGAAGTCAGACCCTTTTCTCTGAAAGATGCAAAATGAGAAGCTAGTCACTTAAAATTAACTCCTTCATTGTCTCCTGCTTCCTGCTAGGTCGTAGGTATATCTGAGCTGTAAGGGGGAATGCTGGCGTAAGACAAATGGCTTAGGTTCACATTTCAAATGTGTTTCTTTCTTCCCTGCTAGACCGTTTTACTGTAGAGGTGCTCATTGGCACTTCTTGAAAAAGAAAATTGATGTTCTAGTGTCAAAGATGCAAAGCTGAAGGGTATCAGCTGCATTGTCAAGTTGGGTAGACCTTTTCGCTACCTCACAGGCAGTGTTGTCTATACACTAAAACTGTGAAGTGCTCAAGTTCTGTAACAGTAGGGTGGAGATGCTGCATAAACAAATGTTCATGATCCAAAGAGACTTAATTCCACAGTAAGGGTTATTTTTATAAATAATGTTTGAATCTTATTCTATTTACTTTTAGTATGGCAGTAACACTGTGAAGCCCTGAAGTTCAGTCTTGTAGAGATAAACCTACTTTAAAGTTTTGTCTCAGAGAAAGAAAGCCTCTAAAGCCTATTTTAGTTTAAAATGTAATTGAAAGTTTGATTTTCTTGATGAGTACTTTGGGGTACATGTTCAGATAGCTATGTGGAGAATTAGCTGTGCAAGTCCCATTATTGCTAATGCGACTACTAATTCCCTGCACATCATACTGAATATTTACGTCTTTGTTTAGTATTTAGATGAGCCATTAAAATATTGGTTTCTCACTGTTACAGTTATCTGTAATACAAAAAAAGTCATAAACATGTGGGAAAGAATTTTTCATTGAAGATGTTTAATGCTATTTAAAAGATAGCATTATTACAATTTGAATTAAACCCTGAATTGTGACTAAAATGGCTTCATTTCTTACCTCGGAAATAGTAGATTGGATTAATGTTCTGTGGGCACCATGAATGCAGATTATTTTACTTGTGCTCTGGGTGCCAGAGAAGCTTAAGAGGGGCATTAGCTTAATGCTTGGGTGGTACAGAGAATGAGTATTTTAGCAGTTTTAAATCTGGTGGCAAATACTGTCTGCAAGATGGATTTCAGTCATTTATGAATGATTCTCTTCTGTATCAGCCGCAAACAGGTAAAACACTGAGAAAAAAACCCTTTAATTGGTGTGCAACTGTGGCATCCTTGCACGTTGGTAGAATCGTTTGACTAAGAAGGCTGGATCTCATTTTCAGTCTGACTGCTTCATGCTGAGGGTCATCTCTGAGCTGGACAGCAGTCCCAAAGTGAACAGGATGGAGGTGATGAATACAGAATAGCTCTTATGAGCCTCAGGCCTCAAAAGAAACCAAGACAGCATTTCTATGGATCTGAGTGCAAAGTCTGCTATTTGGCTTTCTTTTGCAAGTAGTTGCTTAGGTCTCTTAGTTGTTCCCCTAAATTGTAGTTTTTAATGTGGCTGTGATTATCGTAGGGTGTTATTATGAGTTTTACTGCTCCACCGCTATATTTATTACTGACTTGTCCAGTCTCTTGCTATGTCTGAAACAGAGTTATGGCTCAACAGGAATAGTTGTCATCATTTTCCCAAGTGATACACTGAAATTTTGGAGGGAGAGGGGATCCAATACCTCAGAAGATCACCACTGTTATTCTCCTTCTTGATTTCTCCTTCACTACTCCCCTTCACTCCTCAACATCAGGCCTGGGGAGCAAAAGGGGAATCTGCCAGTACTTTTGCTTCTAGTATCGGAAAATATAGAGGTAAGGCCAGGACAAACTTGATGTAGAGGGTGACTAGATGTGGGGGCTGACAAGAAGCAGTGCAGAAGTGATACAGTGCCTGAATGAGAGCTAAATACACCTGAACAGTGGGAAGAAAGCATTTTCTGCTAAGGCAGAGTGTTATTTGTCACTAAGTGCATGTGGATACAAACTGAATCATCAAATCAGGACTCTAAAAAGTAAAAGAGGGGGGGAAAAAGGTGATCACTCTGTATTAGACAATTAACACTGGGACCTTTACAAAATGGGGAAATGGTAATTCTTGGGAGATGGGTTGGATATTCATGGACATGAGCAGATTTGCTGCGGTGTATTACAGGTAGTGCCAAACTGAAAGGTTTCACAGTTTTTCACTGCCTGCTACTTCATTTAATCATTTGCAGCGATGAGGAGTGACAGTAAAGGCACATACAGGAAAACCGATGTGATAATGTACATGTATGTATTGCACGGCAATTATGAATACACCAGAGGTTATCCACCATCTACTGTTACATCTCTATCTTAAGAGATAAAATGGAAGCAGAGTTTGAATAAAAAGAACAGTGGGATTTCATCAATTTCTTGCCAATGTGCCAACATCTGTATTAAGAGTATTTAGCAAAATGACAATACGTTGTCCAAGATCCGTGTTTGGCAGAGATGGCTGATGAACCTTCAGGTAGTGTGCTGATTTTTTTTTCTTTTTACTTAATATTTTTTTTCTGACATAGGCATTATTGCTGTGATCTGTGACCCAGCTCCACCTTAGCTGTACTGAAGGATATCAAAGACTGGGCAGTTGTTGGAAACATCGACTGAAGGGTGACTTGTGTGCATAGAAAAAAGGGGAATTTTATCACCTAATACTGAAATTGCCCTGACAAGCCTTGTGTGTAGAATTTTTACCACAAACTTCCGGGCTACAAGCCTAAATAGCACAGCCCAAACGTTCGGCTTAGAGGGGGAGTTTTAATGGCAAACTGAGCGTGCAAGGTGGGGGAGAACTATAGAGCCAAAACAAAGCAGCCAAAGCCAGACAAAAGCAAGAGGCTGAGGGCAATGGGAGTACCAGGCAAAAGAAGGAAAGAGCAAAACCATATTTCACCGGTGTAAAAATGGATGCAGGCGTTAGAGCGTAATCCCCATCATCCCAAGCTATGAGGTACCACACCCAAAGCATCTTCAGGGTCAAAACGATTTTAAAAAAAAAACAGATGCTCGGAAAAGAGAGGCGAGGTCTGCGGCAGGGATGCGGGTGGCCCTGGTGCAGCAGGATGGGTAAAGGCAGGTTTCCTGAGGAGCGGGGTTTTGGGGCTGAGCTGCCCAAATGCTGGCAGCAGAGCAGGGTTCACCTTCTGCCTTTACTTTGGTGGAGGCACCAATAGGGCTTTCACCTTTCCTCCGTTGTCCTGAAACTTGGATAAGTTTTTCTTCTTAAAACCTCTACTTTTCCATTGTATTTGATTGAAAACACCCAGCAGATCCAAAAGTTCTCAGTGGGGTCTGAGGGACAGAATCATAGCATAACATAAGCTTTGTTTGCCTAGAAAACTAGGCTAGGAGGGATATTAAATAATGTCTTCATAGGTCTTCATGGAACAGGTGGCTCAGGTAGAACAATTTGAAGGGAAAAACGTGTTCTTTGGATTAAACAAGATGGATTCCTGAGGTAAAAAAGCACATTTTCATGTAATTAAGGACTACATGATAATACTTACACAGGAAGGGGAAAAAAATGTTTCTTCAGGCACAGAAGATTCGTCTTCGCTCTTTTCTTTCCTAACTTCTAAATGCTTGACTACAGCTACATAACTTTTGAAACAATTTTTTGTGTGTGTGTGAAATACATGTATCGAGTACAGCAACTGTTCAAGTGCGAATTTATTTTTAAATAGAATTGACTCCTTGTATTAGTATAGGCGCTTTGGAAGTAGAAACATTTCTATATTATCACCATCCATCTTTTGAGAAAGAGACGGATATTTTTACCTTGGCAATTCTGGTAGCAAGGTGGAGGCAGTTTTACAATAATCTGAATATATTTAAGGTGTGCAGTTCATTTTTGTACCTAATGAATAACTGTATGCCTGAGTGGGTGGATGGAAAATAAGAAGCTCTTGGATTAGATAGAGAAGGTGATACATGTTACATTTATGCACGTAACGTATCTGCTAATATTCCAGTACATTTGATAAAGTCACTGTTAAATGCCATTTTTAATGCATGTGATGGCAATCGGTTTCCTTTGAAAACTGTGATTCCAGGAGCGAAAAAAAGAGTCCGTACATTTTAGAAACCAATACAAGTGTTTCATCGAATTAAACCCGAAATCACATTATTTTCCAGTCGCGTTTCTCCGTGGTGCTGTAGACAGAGATGAAACAGAAGCTGGCACAGGCTGAAAGGACCGTGGGCAGAGCAGGCGCTCACTGATGGGGCGACACAGGATTTCTAAGATACTGAATACTTTGCTCGCACACATTTGGTAATTAATAGTAAAACGATGACTAGGAATTAAGAGGCACGTTATCGAGAGGGTGTTGCGGCATTTCAACAGCCTACGTCAGAGTCTGAGACACAAAACGTGAGGAGACGGGCAGAGATGTCTGAAGTTACGGAGAAGTGGGTGAAGCGAGAGTCTTCTGCCCTGTTTCCATGCAAAAGGATGGCTGGTCTGAGGGCGTCCATCTGTCCTGCTGGCCAGCGTGCCGGGGAGGTCTCAGCTGGAAGCAGGCAGCTCCATCAGGACCGACCACCACAGGCGGCTGCTGCCCATCTTGCACAGCTAACCAGCGACTGTAACTAAGTGGCAGATAACCAGCTGGAGTTTGGGGAAGAAGATGCTCCGTAGATACTAAAAAGTAAGGAGGACTGCAGAGCTTTGCTTCTTTCCAGTGGTCACATTTGTGACCTGCTGCGGTGAAATTTTCTGCATTCTTCAGCCTTTCCTTGGTAAAGATGGCAAAAATAGCTCCTTTATCTGTAAGGAACATTATGTGTTGATATACGTGGGGAAGAAAAACTAAGTATCCTTGGGAATTACCTATGATGGCTAATATGTCTTTATTTTCTTTAGCCCTTCCTCCCTACGGACAACAAAAAGGGATCCTTCATTTGGAAGGAACATTTAGTGTTGATACAAGTTATCTGGGAGAAAAAGAAACATCCCTTGGAAATCACATACAACAATCAGTTTGGCATTGATTTAGTTGCTTTACATTTCTTTTTTTGCCAGATAATTTTGATATAAAATGTGAAACAAGATACCTGTAAATCACTTCTGAAGGAGCCCTGTGGCCTCGGAGCTGATGATAGTCTTTCCTGACCATGTGCTATGCCTTTCAGAGCAATTTCATTCAGCCTATGTATCGGCTTCCACTGCATGTCTTATAAATGGTAAAATCATCTAATTCAGCATTAACTGATTGCTGTATATCGATACAGAAAACAGTGCATTGCAGCATTCTCATCCTTTGTGCATAAAAAAGCAACATTTTTAATGAGAAAGGAAAAAGAAAATATGACAATAAATTCAAGAGGCTGTTCATTTAAATAGCTTCTAAATGAAACATTTGCATTTTGTGAATAAATCTACATCCTAATGTCTGATATCTGGAGCAAATCTTGACCCACCTTGGGTATCTTCATGCTTAGGAGATAGATCTGGTTATGAGGGTAAATCTGCCACCTTGCACATGTTTGGCTCTCAGTACTCCCTTCTCAACACATGATTGGATCTTAAATTCGGTGCTCAATATTTCATGGTTCTGGAATGAGTGAATCCTGGGAAGGGGACAGAGCAAAGGGAAAACAGATATGCTATTTCTTGGCTTTCAGGTCCCATGTGAGCAATTAATTACAAAGCAGCCGTAGTAAAGAAAGCTGATATCCACGCATAGTCCCCTTTACCAAAATAAACTTTCTCCAGAATATGCACACACTTTTGAAATTCAGAAATAATTTCAACTTCCTGAAATATTAATTTTAAATGCATTGCTGTAGGATAGTACAACAAAGGATGAAGCATGGGAAAGGGGAGAGAAGAATTATAGTATAAAACAAGGCGAGTACCTGGGAAAAAGGTGCATGACAGAGACCAACAGCTCTACTGAAGACTTTCCTATTTTCCTGTTGGTTTGGAAGATGCTCTCTCCCGTGGAATAGTTGCCTTGGCCACAGCAAGTGGGGGGCTGCTGCCCAAGCTCAGCACTCTCATAATCTATGCAAACTAGCTAAATCCCAGTCTCAGAGGGGACTAGCAATTTTTAAGGAGGGCTAGATTTAGCATTTTCAAGTCTTCAGATCATTTCCCTTTTATCTCAGACAGACCTGTGGTCACGCCAATGTGCAGAAACCATTACTTAAGGTTTAAGGCGGGACTGGTAAACTGATGTTTGTAGATGAATCTCAACTGATTTATTTAAAATTTTGAGAGGTGCGTGTGAGAAGGAGAAAGATCTTTAGATCATCCTTGCTTCCTCTGACTGATACCCAGCTGTTACGATTTTTGAAACCTGGTGGTTAGTTTATTTATGTTTTCAAGGTTGCCTATGAAAAAAAATAATAGAGGCAGAAACTTGATTTTTGGATGACACACCTCCAAAATTGATGGTGTTTAGGATGCCTGTCACTGAAAAGGTAGCACTTGAAATAAATTGCAAGTGCAATGCATATCAAGATAAACCTCAGAATTTTCCCACATATCCTGAAAAGTCTGGAAAAAGAGATGGGTGCCTGGGGCCCTTCTTAAGCATCTGTTTGCCATATGTTTTCACTAAGGAAATGAAATAAAATGTTAGAAAATCTGCAAGAGGTAAAATGTAGGAGGCACCAAACTAAAATTAGCAAGGCTTACAGGGAGACTGGACAGCTGGGTCTTCATGGGCTCAAAATGGAGTATAGTTAATGCAATTTTTACCAAGTGCTTCTGAAGCACAGCGGTATGGGTCGTCACAGAAGCCATATCTGATCCATGGATCTCCGCCAGTCCCAGAGTACGGAGGAAGACTAGACTGATTGCCTACAGGCAGATACAGGATAGACTAGAAACGTCAACAAGGTAAAAGTTGCAAGTGTACGCGGTGCAGGTGTCAGCCTTGAAGGGAACATGTCATGACACTGGGCGCAGACTAGTATGAGATAACCCTAGGGAACAAAAAAGTCAATGTGTACCAACTGATACAGACCACTGACAGTGAAATAAAGAGAAAAGCTGAGTGCTCAACTAGATGAGGAACTGCTGGAAAGACAAAGTAGCATAAGGGAAAAGTTGCTGAAGAGAGGCTTGCATGGAAATTATGGGAGCGAAAGAAAAGAAAACTTGGAGCAACAAGTGGGAAACATTGCCATAAATCTGAACATAAATATGTACAGTAAGCTGCATAACTGTATATAAAAGCTGTACACAAAGCCTATTAAACCTATTAAAAGCTAATACACATATGTCCTTCAGAAAATGAACAATCCATAATATTTTATTAGTACTGTGGCTATTGACGTTATTGCTCAGCTCTAGATTTTGAACTGGCAAAACTGGAATACCTATGTCGAAACTAATTGAGACAGCAGTTTGCACCAGAAGGAGAATTGGGTCTTGCCTGTTTGCATGGAACCTTTATCAAGACAGTGTGTGAAGAGATACCCCTGCTCGTGCCTGAAAATAGAGTAACTGGTTGGGTCAGCAAAGCAATATTAGTGTGGATGTTACTAGGACTGGATGAATCATTCATTGTGAACGGATTATAGGATAATTTTAGCTTTTTTTGTTGTTGTTCTCAAGTCATTCGTGAACTGATCTTGATTCCTTATGATAGGCTGATTTGCAAAGTCCTCACTTGAAGATTTAGAAGGAAAGTACTCTATGTCTGTGAGCTGTTAACTTTAACTATTGGTCATTTCAATTGCATTGCATTTTTTCTGCTCCATGATTAATTATTGGAGTTTGGATACTGAATTAGAGCATGATTAGTGAACAGAACATACTCTTAATTATGCATGAATAGTCATGTTTGTATCTGAGAATTCAGCTGAAAACAGACATTCCCAACAAGTTTATGCCAATAAAAATGAGACATAAGGAATAAAAAGGAGCATGAAGTTGGCAAGGAAAGATACATTCAGAATTTGAATACAATTTCATAAACTTTATTTTTGCACCATTTATCATGTTCTAAATTTTGGCTTGTCATCGATGCATTTAAGAGCTCAGGAGTGCCCTTCCTAGATCTGACTTATATTTGCAGGTTGATCTACAAAGTTGTCAGGAAAATATAGCTCCCCCTCATTCAGTGCCAGAAAAAAAA
The DNA here is from genome assembly GCF_000737465.1 of Haliaeetus leucocephalus. Classification (NCBI taxonomy): domain Eukaryota; kingdom Metazoa; phylum Chordata; class Aves; order Accipitriformes; family Accipitridae; genus Haliaeetus; species Haliaeetus leucocephalus. Next base: position 6,569,379 of record NW_010973023.1, on the reverse strand, counting down.
CGCATCAGGCAACTCAGGCTGACCTTGCGCATAAAGATCATGAAAGCTCATCCCTAAACAGAGCCCTACAACTTCAGACACACTGGAGCATTCAGACTGCCAGGACGAAGTCATTGGGTTCCACCAAGGCTTGCATCCCCTGCCATCGTTGGGAATTAATTAGCTACACTAGTTTCAACTTAATTTATGATGATCCATACGTACTTCTCTGAGTCCCTGCTCTGAAGTGAGTTTTCAGTACTGTGAGACTGCATTTCTTGCTCCTCAATACATGTCCTCACATCTCCGTACAATTTTTTAATGTGCTTTTTTAATCAGACAATTGAGATCACTCTCTACAAATTGCCTGTTCTCCTTGCTTACCATCCCACTTGTTTTGTATCCTCTGCAAATTTAATCAGTGGAAACTGTAGCAATGACAAAATCATTTACTAATAGACTGATAGGAACCAATTCCCAAATTATATCCTTTCAGTTCCATATAATGTGATGTTCAAAATCCATGGTTAAATGATTTGAAGACAGAGGCCTATGAACATACTGTATGAACAGAGTTATCTTTGCGAACCAGAGCAAAAGCTGTGAACAAAAAGGTAATTGAAGAAGATAAAATAAAGGCTTGTTCTACAAGACCTGCATTCCATGAAATCGCATTGATTATTATTAATTGCACCTTAAGTGTTCAATTCTGTGTTGGTGGGCTTCTAAATGAAACTTCTCGTTATGCGTCCAGGTTCAGCATCTGACTAACAGATCTATATTTTCCTGGATCATGTCTCTGCTCTTTTTTAATATTTGGAATAAGTTGGCTATGCAAAGATCTTTGAGATTTTTCCTGTTTTCCGTGCTGCTTGTTTCCCTCTAGGCTGTTTGATTTGTACATGTGTAATTGTAGCTGACTCTGCATCATATTTTTCTTCATTCTGGATGCCAGGTTTTCTGTTCCATCTACAACATTTTATTGGACAGATTTATCCTTCTGCTTCCTTCTGAAATCAGAAGAGAAATGGTGATGAACACATCTGTCTTTTCTGAGCCTTTGTTCAATATTATAATACCTGTTCCTAGCAGTGGACCAATATTTGGTGCAGAAATTTTTTACTCTAATGTGTTTCTCATATGTTCCTTCCAACTGTGTTTCCCATTGATCTTTTCTTATATGGCTGTTTTCAGCAGAGTACATTTTTCAAAATTTGCAGTTTATTGCTATTATCCTTTTTTGCATTCTTTATATTTTGATTGCTAATGTTTGACTAGCATTTCTACATCTTCTATATTTCACAAATTCTTTCTTCCCCAGCATGAATTCTTTTCTATTTGCAAATTTGTGGCTTTTTTTTTTTAATATCCAGTAGAATGTTCTTGAACAATTTCCAGTTCCTATTAATATTTCCCACATTAAATTGATGTTCCTAGCTTGTTAAAGCAACAGGGTTTTTTTACACTTGGACAAATTGTCCCTTTCTGTTTCTAACTGGTATTGCATTCAATGCGCATGAATTAAATGCAAGAGGGTCATACCACTGGTAGCCGAATATGGCAGGTCTTTACCATCTGAATGAGGTCCAGTAACTAATGTGTCTGCAGTGGCTGCAAGACGCCCTGTTGTCCTGGTTTTGGCTGGGATGGAGTTCATTTTCTCTCTAGTAGCTGGTACAGTGCTGTGTTTTGGATTCAGTATGAGAAGAATGTTGATAACACACTGAAGTTTTCAGTTGTTTCTAAGCAGTGTTTAGCCTAAGTCAAGGATTTTTCAGCCTCTCATGCCCAGCCAGCGAGAAGCCTGGAGGGGCACGAGAGGTTGGGAGGGGACACAGCCAGGACAGCTGACCCAAACTGGCCAAAGGGGTATTCCATACCATGTGATGTCATGCCCAGTATATAAACTGGGGAGACTGGGGGTGGGAGGATGGATCACTGCTCAGGAACTTACTGGACATCAGTCGGTGAGTGGTGAGCAATTGCATTGTGCATCACTTGTTTTGTATATTCCAATTCTTTTATTATTATTATTGTCATTTTATTATTGTTGTTACTATCATTATTAGTTTCTTTCTTTCTGTTCTGTTAAACTGTTCTTATCTCAACCCATGAGTTTTGGGGTTTTTTTTCTGATTCTTTCCCCCATCCCACTGGGGGGGAAGTGAGTGAGCGGCTGCCTGGTGCTTAGTTGCTGGCTGGGGGTAAAACATGACACCTATGTTTAAACAATATTATTTATTGTTTCTAGAAATGCTACTAAAATGATGGGACAGCCTCTGTAATCGTGATCTCCAAAGTGGGGTGCATGCACCCCAGGGGCTCTACAAGACAGTCCACTGGGGCACAAGAAAAAAATATGGAACTGCATTAGTACAGGTATGTAGTTTATAAATAAATAAATATACATATATTGAGGGTGCATACTCAAAAATTTTTTACTAATAGGGGTGAATGATTGAAAATGCTTGGAGACAACTGCTCGGTGAGATACCTGGTAAGTACACTCTTAGGCTCCAGTGATCTGAAAGCCAAGATCAGCCTGCACTGCCCGTTTCTACTTTGTCCTGACCACTGTCAGGATGCTGGGCTAGATGGACCTTCACTTGGAACTAGCACATGAGTCCTTATGTAGTCTTAATCCATAAAATTAAAACCTTCTGTGATTGTGAACTGTCTGCATTTTTCTAACAATGTATCGGGTTTGATTTAATTTTTTTTTCCTCCCTCTTCTATCCTTACTGAATTACAGTCTTTTAAATGGTCTAGTTGTATGAACCACTCTTCCAATAATGATTATTGAAAACAAAATCTCTTATATGATGTTTCTTTTCTTTTTTTTACCACCTACTCTGATTGTAATCACTACACAGACAGTTACAGTAACATCCTTTGCTTCATACGTTATGCCATGCAGGTTTGCGAGGCTGGTTTGGACTCCACTGACTGGATGGTGACAGATCTTCACAGCAGGGGGACTGCAATTTGAGATTCAAGGCAGCAGTCTGCTTCCAAAAGAGTTCCTATGGTCTAGAAATTTCTAGGTTTAAAAACAATATTGGACTAATAACTAGGCTGTTATTTTAGGGCAGCCTGTTAGAAATGCTGCCCTTTGCAGCCTCTTGTGTCTCTCTAAGTGCAGAACACACAGTAATTTTTCGAGGATTTACTTTTTAGACCAACTTAACATACACCCTAACCCTACGAACCTGATGGGTTTCGCAGTCCTGGCTGAGTCTGATCGAAGCTGACATCTGTGGGCTTCTGTGAGGGCTGTGGGAAGAACGTACTAAATATGTCAAGTTAGAGTCTCCCCCAAGCAATTTGACAATTGTTAGTCTGAAAGCACTGTTTTGGAAAAGTACTCTGACTCATGGCCTAAGAGAGGAAGGATTTATTTTTTAAAGCAATAGGCTAGTATGATAGGATCTGGATGAACTTCTTAACTTTTTCAAAATTCCTGTGTGACAAAGCAAACCTCTAAATGTCTCCGTCTATAGAAGTTCTATCCATACAGCAACTATAACACTTTTTCCCTCTGTCTTGCTTCATTAATTGTAAACGTCTTCGGAGCAGGAGGTGTCTGGGGGTGTCTCCAATTATGCGTGTGAAGAGGACTTGGCACAATGGGCCCCTTATTTCAGCTGGGCGTTCTGCAGGCTACTCCCATGCAAATAGTATATGGCAGTAAGATTCAAAAGAGTACCCATGGCTCTTCTTGCTTCTATTGAGCATTATGGGTATGCAGCAGATCTAAAAATTAGGCCAAAGTATCCTGACAGCAAATGAGAAAATAAGTGCCTATTAATAGCATTGTAGACTGGTAAGGAACGGGCAGGAATCACAGAACCACAGAATAGTTTGGGTTGGAAGGGACCTTTAAAGACCATCTAGTCCAACCCCCCTGCTGTGGGCAGGGACATCTTTCACTAGATCGGGTTGCTCAAAGCCTAACCTGACCTTGAATGCTTCTGACGATGGGGAATCCACAACTTCTCAGGCTAACCTGTCCCAGGGTCTCACACCCTCATCGAAGAGTTTATGTCCAGTCTAAACCTACCTTCTTTCAGTTGAAAACTATTGCCCTTTGTCCTGTCACCACAGGCCTTAGTAGAGAGTCTCTCTCTTTCTTCTAAGCCCCCTTTAGGTACTGGCAGGCTGCTATAAGGTCTCCCCAGAGCCTTCTCTTCTCCAGGCCGAACAACCCCAGCTCTCTCAGCCTTTCTTCACAGAAGAGGTGCTCCATCCCTCTGACCATTTTTGTGGCCCTCCTCTGGACCCACTCCAACAGGTCCGTGTCTTTCTCATACCAGGGACCCCAGAGCTGGATGCACTACTGCAGGTGGGGTCTCACCAGGAGCATAGATGAGACCCCACCTGGGAAAACCAGGTTAGTTTTAACCCACACGAGTTTCTTGCTTGGTTTCACCTCCCATCCACACAATCCCTGCCGCTGGCCCAAGGAAGGGAAGGCACTGCAGAGGGAAGAAGCAGGCGGGCATGGCACGACTGCTGCTGACAGAAGTCCTACCTTATGCCAGCTAGTCATGTCCGCGAAGCTGCAGCCTACGTGACGTGGCAGCCCAGACTGAACCCGGCCTCGTGTTTTACTTGAGCTGTAAGAGTAACGCACGATGGAAAAGTGGAAAATGCTAACACCAAATAGCGTTTCCCACCGTATTTATTAGATTTCTGTGATTGTTGCTGCCCCTGAGAGGCCACCAGCATGATTCTGCAGCCTTTTCATGTTGTGTTAACAACTCCATCTCATGGGAAGAGAGGCTGCTTTAGAGGCATGGAGTAAAACAAGCATTTTTATAAAAATCTCATATGTTGTAAGAGAATTTGAAGATTTCATTAAGTTCATGACACCTATTTTTTTAGTTTCTTGGGTTCAGCCATCCTTGATAACTTACCTCAAAAAGTCTTTCAGTGAAAGCTATCACTTAGGTCTAAAGTGGATGTAATTCTGTGTGTGAACGTGCAATGGATCCTGATTCTTTTTCCAAAAGACTGAACTGTGTCAGCTTGCCCAGTCGATGGAAATACTTTCCATTGCGCTTCCCTCAAGAGATCAGTTTAAAACAGAGCATCAGAACTTCTGTAAAATTTGAACCCAGAGTCTTCCAGCTTCAGCATTTTATTTTCACGACTTAAATTTGTTCCCCGACTCCTTAATTTCAAAGGGGCAGCAATCCACCAGGCTTTCCTTTAGAAATCAGATGAAAAGCAGATGTCCGTGCTGAATATTGCACAGCTCTGTACAGCAGGCGGGAAACTTCATGTAATAAAATTACTCAGTGTGGAAATTCTTGACTGTGGCCCAGTTCACAAAGCTTACGAAGAGCCCTGCCATGAGTTTGATTATGCCTTTTGAAATTAAGGGTAGGAGGAACAAAGTTAAGTCATGAAAATAAAGTCCTAAAGGCTGGAGGGCTCTGGGTTCACATTTCTCAAAAGCATTAGGACTAGGTTTTAAAACCGAGCCTTGCAGTGAACTGCAGTGGGAGGTGTGGTCAAAAACTGGACAAGCTGGCACAGTTCAGTCTTTCTTCAAAAAAAGGGAGGCAAAATGTACACTTCCGAGGCAACAGTTTTTTTCAGTAAAGGCTTTCTTTACATGTTTATGTTAGCTTGTCTCAGGCTCTGTTGGAATACCGGGCTTCTTCCAATGGTTCACTTTTTACTTTAATGTCTAATTTAAATCGTTTGTTTCCTTTTTTAACACGTTATACTGTTTATTTCAAGTATAGTAATTCTGCCCTGCTTTCAGTTATAATCTCCTGAAAAGATTCAGTAATTTACCATCAAGATGAACTTTCAATTCCTTCATACCTTGTGAGACCTTTTTCCACCTTTAAAGAGGCTTTGTACCTCCCCACCATGTAGGGAAAGAAGATGGTGATCAGACTCAGAATTTATTATTCAAATATTAGTTGTCTGTTAATAATGTACAAAATCCTTTCTAAATTAGAAACAAAGGATACAATTTCACCTGTAACCTAACGAAGATGCTCCAGGTGCTTCCATTATTTTTCTCTTCTTTTCTAGTAAGTTACAATGGCTTAGAGTGTAAGTATACTCTAACCAGTCTGCTTTATTGTCTTCCTGTCCAAATTAGGGTGATAGTGTCATATTTTCTCTGCTTGGTTTTATTTGGATATCTTTGTTATTGGGAGGGTGGTTTGACAACCAGCTGGGACTTGTTCTCAAATGAGCCGCAGGATGGGAATCTTTTACTTTGCTCAGTAGGCACATCTCTTTCTTACCCTGAGCGTGCCTGTCGTGGTTTAACCCCAGCCAGCAACTAAGCACCACGCAGCCGCTCACTCACTTCCCCCCCATCCAGTGGGATGGGGGAGAAAATCAGGAAAAGAAGTAAAACTCCTGGGTTGAGATAAGAACGGTTTAATAGAACAGAAAAGAAGAAACTAATAATGATAATGATAACACTAATAAAATGACAACAGTAGTAATAAAAGGATTGAAATGTACAAATGATGCGCAGGGCAATTGCTCACCACCCGCCAGCCGACACCCAGCCAGTCCCCGAGCGGCGAATCCCTGCCCCCCCACTCCCCAGTTCCTAAACTAGATGGGACGTCACATGGTATGGAATACACTGTTGGCCAGTTTGGGTCAGGTGCCCTGGCTGGGCATGAGAAGCTGAAAAATCCTTGACTATAGTCTAAACACTAGTGAGCAACAACTGAAACCATCAGTGTTATCAACATTCTTCACATACTGAACTCAAAACATAGCGCTGTACCAGCTACTAGGAAGACAGTTAACTCTATCCCAGCTGAAACCAGGACAGTGCCCAATGAAGTAAAACCTCCCCTCTTGCTGGTGATGCCATCATAAATTTGCCTTCTTTCTTTGTTAACAAATTAATACATTTTGCTTTTAGAGAGGCTCAGAAGTTCACTACTAACACGAGGTTTGATAAGGCTTCTGAGTAAATTAGGGCACTAACTCAATTGGATAACTGTAATGCACTATTAGTATAGAATCATAGAAACAAAGAATGGTTTGGGTTGGAAGGGACTTCTCAAGGTCATCTAGTTCCAACTCCCCTGCCATGGACAGGGACACCTTCCACTAGACCAGGTTGCTCAAAGCCCCATTCAACCTGGCCTTGAACACTGCCAGGGATGGGGCATCCACAGCTTCTCTGGGCAACTTGTTCCAGTGCCTCATCATCCTCACAGTGAAGAACTTCTTCCTTACATCTAATCTAAATCTACCCTCTTTCAGTTTAAAGCCATTACCCCTTGTCCTGTCACTACATGCCCTTGTAAGAAGTCCGTCTCCAGCTTTCCTGTAGGCCCCCTTTAGGTACTGGCAGGCTGCTAGAAGGTCTCCCTGGAGCCTTCTCTTCTCCAGGCTGAACAACCCCAACTCCCTCAGCCTGTCTTCATAGGAGAGGTGCTCCAGCCCTCTGATCATCTTCGTGGCCCTCCTCTGGACTCAGTCCAACAGGTCCATGTCCTTCTTATGTTGGGGGTCCCAGAGCTGAATGCAGCACTCCAGGTGGGGTCTCATGAGAGTGGAATAGAGGGGGAGAATCCCCTCCCTCAACCTGCTGGTCATGCTTCTTTTGATGAAGCCCAGGATACGGTTGGCTTTATGGGCTGTGAGCGCACATTGCCGGCTCATACCCAGTTTTTCATCCACCAATACCGCCGAGTCCTCCTCCGCAGGTCTGCTCTCAATTGACTCATTGCCCAGCCTGTATCCATGTTTGGGATTGCCCTGACCCAAGTGCAAGACCTTGCACTTAGCCTTGTTGAACTTCATGAGGTTCACACGGGCCCACCTCTCCGTATTATTACATAGTAAATTAAATGTCTATAAATGTTCTTCATATGCTTGAATTAAAATATTTTACCTGATCTTTGGACATTCACAAAACTTAAGGTTTTGCGAACAGAAGGCTTGTACTCCGCCTTAAGCAAGATTTAGCATCTACCTTTAAAAGTAGCTTGCCTGGGAAGATGCAGCTAAGCCTCCATACCTTTCCTCACTACTTTTGCACATGCTGGCGTAGAAACCAGCTGGTTGCACTGAAACTTGGATTAATTTGAAGTGTAAGAAATGGAGCTTAACACAAATGCAGGTAGGGACTGCAGTTACTTCTTAACCGGGTGTGCGCGGAGGTGTAAGAAAGGTGGCTGTAAATCAGAGAAGGTATTAACTGAAACCTGAGGACATGGGGGAAAAAACTGTATACATACTGAAGAAGTCAATCATTAAAGTAAGGTATAATGAGAAATGGATAACAGAGGGAAAATTATATGGGACCGTACTGAAAACATTCCAAGTTGCCAACTTTAATTAGTGTTTGTGAAATCCCTGACTGTTGCCATGGCAATAAATGTGCTACTACAAATGCAGCATTCTGACTTCTTCACAGGATCAAGCGAAGTTGGAAAGGAGCAAATCCCTGTGTAAACATCAATATCGTCAATTAATTAGGAAACACAGCAAGATAAATAATAAGACCCCATGAAAGGTAAATTAATTTCTGTTTTCTGACTGCTATGTTTTAAAGTTTCCCCAGTATCAAGCCATCTCTGTAATTCATTTTTGTTCTACAGTAGTGCTTAATCACAGACCACGATGGAAGTTATTGTCGAGGGAGTTTTTTTAATACATTACTTAGCAGGTTAAAAACTTCAGGTTATTTGAGATATTTCAGCTACTTAAACTTATTTCTTTCCTTAAATGTCACTTAGCTTGTTTGTTTATTTATTTATTTATTTGAGATAAAATTCCACCTAAACAAGGTCAGACTTCTCTGTTCTTTTAAGAAAAATTTATAAACGATCTAAAATGGAGTAGATCATCTTGAGTGCCATCACATGGCACATACAGAACAACCAGTGGATCAGGCCCGGTCAGTATGGATTAATGAAAGGCAGGTCCTGCTTGACTAACATGATCTCCTTCTGTGATAAGGTGACTTGCTTAGTGGAGAAGGGAAAGGCTGTGGTTGTTGTCTAGATAGGCTTTATTAAAGCCTTTGACACCATTTCCCACAGCATTCTCTTGGAGAAACTGGCTGCTCATGTCTTGGATGGGTGTACTCTTTGCCGGGTAAAAAACCTGGCTGGATGGCCAGGCCCAAAGAGTGGTGGTGAATGGAGATAAATCCAGTTGGCGGCCAGTCACAAGTGGTGTTCCCCAGGGCTCAGTTTTTGGGCCAATTCTGTTTAATATCTTTAGCAATGATCTGGATGAGGGGATCGAGTGCACCCTCAGTAAGTTTGCAGATGACACCAAGTTGGGCAGGACTGTTGATCTGCTTAGAGGGTAGGGAGGCTCTACAGAGGGATCTGGACAGGCTGGGTCGATGGGCCGAGGCCAATTGTATGAGGTTCAACAAGGCCAAGTGTCAGGTCCTTGGGTCACTTGGGTCACAACAACCCCATGCAGCACTACAGGCTTGGGGAAGAGGGGCTGGAAAGTGGCCCAGTGGAAAAGGACCTGGGGGTGTTGGTCGACAGTGGGATGAATATGAGCCGGCAGTGTGCCCAGGTGGCCAAGGTGGCCAACAGCATCCTGGCCTGTATCAGAAATAGTGTGGCCAGCAGGAGCTGGGAGGTGATTGTCCCCCTGTACTCGGCACTGGTGAGGCCGCACCTCGAGTCCTGTGTTCAGTTTTGGGCCCCTCACTCCAAGACAGACATTGAGGTGCTGGAGCGTGTCCAGAGAAGAGCAATGAAGCTGGTGAAGGGTCTGGAGAACAAGTCTTATGAGGAGCAGCTGAGGGAACCAACCTAAATGATTCTGGGATTCTATGAAAATATTAAACAATGGGGGGAAATGGCATTTTTTTCCCCATAGTCTTGTCTCTTGCATGACTTCAGAATCTTGTACTTGACATTAAAGCAGTTCCATTATATGCACATAAGCATCTTGCCATATACAAAATGTCTATTCACAGCTGGAATCCCACCCTTCTTTTTAAAGAAAATCCTTGCTTTTGTGAGCTTAGTTCAGAATCTTGATCTCATCCAACTTTCACAGCCATGTCACAACTTCATGTATTCAAACTTCTTCTGTAACCAGATGCAGCCAGAGCATTCCATATTATGAATATAAAAGTAACGGTGTCTAATGTTAGAAAAGAAAACGGAAGAAAAATTGCTAAAAGTGTTTCCATATGGTAAACAAGTTTCTTTTTCTTTTATTTGACAAATCACTGTATTCATAATTCTCACAAACGCAGATCTGGAATACAGTTCTCAAATATATCATCTGCTGCTAAGAATTTGATTAATTGACTCCCCATTTATTCAATTACTGCATCAATAGTTTGGCATTTTTAAAAGTTAATCTTTTGTATCCATTAGTAATTATTGTTTAATCCATATCTTGCAATATTCCTAATGGTTGGTTTCACTAATTTAATAAAGAACAGCTAAATATCTCTTTTCTAAATACTATGTAGTTTTTATCACAGCTTAGTTCCAAACATGTGATTGACCAGGATTTTGAATAGTCTCATAGATGACCTATATACATAGGGTAAAAAAGATCAGTTTGAATACATGGGCTATTTTGAATTTTTCAATGCTTTTATCAAGTTTGCATAAAATTCGATACAGTGGCAGCATAAATTGCCCTGGGAAAGAGAAGGAAAACAAAATAAGAGCATTCACTGGACACTAGCTCAGTAAATAAAAGTTTTTATTCCCAACTCTGTGACTGAAATTCTGTATGCCCTTGGGCATTGCACTCCCTTTTCCCTGTGTTGCTCCTCTTTCTTTTTCTTTTGTCTATTTGGACTGGAGGTTTTCCTGGGTGGGTACTGGAGGTGCTAATTAGCGTAGCTAGCAAAATGGGGTCCTGATCTGTGTTGTGGCCTCTAGGTGTTGCTATAATACAAATAATTAATCAAAAGAAATGTTTCATAGTGTCCATAGAGGGAGTTGCCAATTTTTGTCAGAGCCATGCTTAATTTTATACAATTAAACCTCTCTCTCTCTCCTTCCTCTCTGCAACATAACTGAAACTTTAGCGTTGTATATTGGACAAATGTGAATGTGAAAAGTAAAAGCACTAAAACCGTAGAAAGAGATTTGACTCACCTCTAGTTAAAGTTACTTATTTTGGGGTGCCTTGGTGCCAGCCTCCTGTCCAAGGATGGTGTCTACTAGAGGAACCCGCTATCACATTCCTGACTCCGCCCAACCTTCCACGGCCAGAGTCAATCATCGGGTATCGCATCCCTCTGCAAGGAATCTGGCACTGATGGGTATGAGCACCTAAGGCACACGTAAGGACACAAGTGCAGGCGATCTACATCAGGACGCGGTTCTGTTCTCATGTCCAAGGACAAAGCTTATGGCCCCTGAAGTAATTACACACTGAGATACTTGTGAGTTTAATGAGGATAAGCTTTGTCTCGTGGGGTGGAAATTCAGACCCTTGTGTGGGCTGGTCACAAAATCAGCATGTTTTGCCTAACGGGGGACTACTATGCAAAACTCATTGCCATTATCATTAACAATTTTAAGATTCGTAGTTTAATTTTAAAAATAAGGCATGGAAAAAAAGCAACAAATAATGTGGAGGAGTTTGAGCAACCTTTTGTTTTGTCACGTTTCCAAAGAAGGAGCTGTCGATCCTGCAGCCCGCCACAGCACATCATTTGATGTACCCTGCAGCCGAGGAGTTCCCGCAGAAGAACAGCTCTGGCGGAGGTGTGCCAGAGCCGTCAGTACTCATGGCGATACCCAGAATAGTGGCAGATGCCTCTCAAAACTGCATTTGTTGAAAATGCATTTGTAGCCAAACAGTTTTGTCTGGCAGGGGATAAGCGATCCCTCCTAGCAAAGCAAAGGCACCGTAAGGAAAGGAATTGGATGCACACCTAAAAGAAAATGCTGCAGGTGCCTGCTGGAGCAACGTCTTACCAGGATTTGCTGACACAAAGGGGGAGAAGATGGGATCAGAGAGCTCTGTCCTCTTTCTAGCCAGATGTAGGTGCTACGGGACCATGAGCCCTGTAGCCATCCCCTCCGTCCCTTGTGGCCATCATTATCTGTGATTTAATTATAATCCCTTCCTGGCATGGAGGAGAAGTACAGTGAGGGGCAGGTAGTCCCTCTGCTCTGGTCTGTACGTAGTTCAACCATCATTCAGCTCTCAGTATCTAATTGAGATTGCATAACCAGATACTGCAGGCCTTATTGTATTTATATAAAAGCTATTTTAATCAAAAGGCTAGCCATTAAATTGCCAGTGTTCTTAAGCATGCTTCACCAATTTTTCCACTTTTAAGACTCAAGTAGACAATTTTTTTAATGTTTTATAAATGATAAAAAATTCGCATCAGATTTTAACAGAATTAAGCATACTTATTCAACACACATGGGGCCTCTGAAAAAAATGTTATTCAATTTAATAATTTTAATTTACATTGTATATGTACAAGAGCATTTCTTTCAACCCACAGGTTAACACCACAAAAAAAAAAAGAAAGAAAAAAGAAAAAGAAAAAAAGTACTGCGGTTAGCGGAGTGAAGAAACTCTTGAAACACTGTTGTCTGAAATAAAAGCAAGGCACTCTCCCTTAACACCTGATATATTCCTGAATTCTGCCTAGACAAAGGCATGTTCACACTGAGAGAGCTCTAAGAAAAGTAGTAGATTTATTCTGCGTTAACTCTTTCTTTTACCACTGTGACCTGTCACTGGTTGTACTCTAGGATGAATCTGTGTATTGAAGTTGACATGAAGGACAATTCCACAGATGACGGGATTTGGGAGAGTATCACAGTTAAGACTATCTATGGAAGACTGGAGGACACTGGCTACGTGAAATCTCACACGGGGCTCTGGACCTGCTACCTCCCACTCACATTCCACTTAATAAATAAACCTTGCTCAACAAAAAAGCAATTTTACTGTACTATGCTGATTCGCCTGAAAATTCTTCGTAAGGGCCCACTCGCAAGAAGTGCCTGCAAGCCCTCATCTGGTTGGTGCTCAGCACCTGGAGGATTTGTCCCTAGATAAAAGTCATTTCTCAAGGGACCTTGTGTCTTACACAAGGAGACAAAAGTAAACATACTTTCGGATTTTGTGTTTGTATGTTTTTGTATGCGCACATGTGTGTGAGTGTATATATATATATACGTATATATATATATTTAGTATATACAAAAGCGAGTTCAGTCAAAATATATTTGTCTTGCTGGTCAGGCTTGTTACAGCAACCTACAAGAAACATTAGCTTCTCTGATATTTAATTATGCTATTATGTTTGCACATAAGCTTAAAAGTCAATACAAAAAGCAATACTTTTCCAAATATTATCTGCAGGTAAACCGGAAATATTAACTATAGTGATTAGAAGTCTGTTTCCCTATTGACACTACTATAAATCTTGATATAAGAATAATTTTTTCATAAAAGCACATCCAAACATAGTAAGTGATAAAATACCAGATTACTATTTGAAAACCATACAGTGACTCGATATCTGGGTTATCCTTTGCAGCAATTAGGCAATTCATTTGGCATCTGTTTGATTGTATAATTTAATTTCCATATAAACAGCATAGTTTAAAAAAAGACAAAAGCTAGAATGTTTAAAGCTAACAAAAGATACAGTGACATCAGGTTGACATTCAAAAATTTCCTTAGCAAAATGACCAACAAAATTTTGACTTAATACAGTGCATATAAAGTTTTTTAGAACTAAACTTTTTAAATATTATTTGAATTTAGCAAAACATGAGCAAGATTTTAATATCAAAGTGCTAAACAGTACTGCCTTAGAAGTCACTGCAAATAAACTGTAAAATAACTCTGCTTGTGATTTGACAGATATTTTATATACAAATGGTTAATAAAAAGACACGCGCACACACACACACGCACACAAATATAGGTATATACATATATATATATACACATTATATATATGTATATAGTTTTCCAACTGGTGTATCTGAGTCAGTGTGAACACCCCATTTAGTTATCATGTGTAACAGGGCTCCCATGAGCTGGCAGTCATTGCAATAAATACAGGCAAAGCCATTACAATATACCATGCATACAAACATTTATACAAATAAAGACACTATGCAACAAATTATTTCATATTAATATGGCATCAACAGTATAAACATACAAAAAGGAGTACGAACACGGAATGTTTAAACGCAGCCCACTATATCCTTCCTAGCACTTACATTCATACTATTTTACAAGACTTGCTTGTTCTTGAAAACCATCTTCCGTCTGTTTACTAACTAGTCGCTTGTGTTAGAAGTCTAAAACCGAACTATCCCTGATGCTGACCCTGTATGCTCCAATCACTACTTACTCGGATTTCCTTAGCTAAGGAACAACTGAGCCACAATTGCTCCCGTGTCTTCCACATACATTTGTCAATAAGTTGCGCTACATGGAATCAAGTTTGGAAAACTCTGTCAGGTAAGTTAGTGCATGTAATTTTCTCACTTGATTTCTTCCGTTTGTTTTCATAGTAAAATAAATTAGTTAATAAACGAGACTTAGTAAGACAGCACTTTAAAAAATTGCACTTGAACATGGGAGCTAACAGCCATTGTCATTTTGCTATATTTGATTTGTATGAAATGTTCAATTGAATGTACTTTGCTAAAAAAAGTGAATTTTTGTTTAGATTGTGCTGATGTATGTGCCCTTGATGCAGGAAGTATGCTAAAGGTATCCTCACAAAACACATACTACCCTGGCAAACAACTATTTGCTGTTCTTGTTCTCAAACACAGCTTCTACAATTTTATTCCTCATGTACCATGAGGTGTTAAACAACAGATTTAAAACAGTCATGTTAACCTTTTACTGCTGCTGGGATAGCATTGTCCAAAAGTGCCATATTAGCCATTTAAAAAACCCAAATCACACAAAAGAAAACAAAGAACACAACCCCAAACCAGTAAGCCAGTAAGGTTCAGGCCTCAGGTTGTAAGGACAAAGCGCCAGAAAAGACCTCATTTTAGACCTGGAGCTGCTTTTCTGTTAAGTGAGGGCAGAAAAATGTTAGCTGTAAGTCACGATCCATTTGCCTGCTCTGGTGGGCATTTGCCTTTCAGGAGGGTGGTTTGACTCAGAAGGGTAAGGTGTCCAGAAACAGCCTGTCGATAATGGAAGGGGCTGGCACCAAATCTTCCAGTTTCAGGTAAAAGATGCGCTGCAGTCCCAGTGTGCAGAGAGAACGCAAGTCAGCCAGAACACCCAGTACCTTCGGCTCTGCAGACTCGAGCGGTTGTCCTTTGTTTTGGCAACTGAAAGTTAAGTGATCTTTCAAACTGCTTGTGATCTTGTTGCATAGCTCTTCCACTTTCTTTGGTTCTTTTAATCCATGTCGTTCTGCAAAGCGAGAGAAAAAAACACATCAGCACCTCTACCGCAAACTGAGAGAACTCGTTTGCTTTGGAGTAACCCAAATCCATACTCTGGTACTCAGAGCAAAAAATGCTTTGAAAGTGTAAGATTTCTCAGCACATTTGGGATTATATGATGTCACTTAACCTTTCTGCCACACAAAATAAGAGATGACAAGTGCCCTTTTCTCTTTAGCTGCTAAAATAGGCGGCAGAGATGCTCAATTATGATTGAAATTCTAGTACAAGGAGTCCAAGCATCCTGCGTATCTCGCATAATTTTCAAGATATGAGACAGAATTAATTGGGCGATTTTCCAGCAAAACTATCACAGGAGGTGTTTTGGAGATTTCCGTGCTTCCCCACCAGTTGTGAATGCTCAATAACTATGGCAACCATTATTTATTCAGTGAATTCAAGTGGCGATCGATATCCTTAGCCAGCTCCATCAGCGCCCGCGTAGAATTCCACCAGGAATTCGCAGACACTCTTACAAGATACTAAAGGCACCTTGCCACCCTTTGTTATTTTGATCAGCTGCTGCTTTTTAGTTTATTCATCTTTAAAAGGTCTAAGATAAAAGAAGCCTGGAAGTTAACTATTTTGCTTTGAGTGAGCAATGCCTAAAGTGAAAAGGCTACTGTGTTATCCATCACAAAAACCTCAGCATTCCACAAGGAAGGGGAGCTGGAGCTTGTCCCCCTTCAAATAGCCTTTTAAAATACTACAAAGATGTTAAACACATCCACAGTTCTTTAAGCATAAATAGAATGAATCAGATTTGGGATTCATTAAAAGCAGGTTCTTTACTGGCACATGGGAAAGAATTTTGTGTTTGCTATCAAGATTTAGTGGATAAATTAATATAATACTTCAGAACAAGAATCTTAAATAATTTTGTAATGTTTTGATTTGACTTTGACTTTGAAAGTCACAGGTAAGTAAGAGCTGGCTTCGTAGCAAAGTCATAATAATTTACACATGAAATAGAATTACACCAGACAGGGCAGTCTGAGAAAATGCAGGTTAAATTAATTTTAATCAACTAGACCTACAAAAAGAGTGACAGCAGCGGATGAGAAGTAAGTGTGGCAGTTCTCATTTTTGATGCATTTGAAGTCGTCTGCCCTCCCTGGCCCTCTCCCCCATCCCTGGCAGCCACAGGCCATATTGTGCCCATTGCCCCCAAGTCTTGTTCTTCTACTCCAGGAGGAGCGAGCGATAGATACTTTCTGTGTCCGTCCCTTAATGAACAGTGAAAAGAGTACAGTTTCCCTTACTTCCAGAAGCAGGCGTAATGCCTGCGCAAGGCGCAGCGGTGCCTTGCGCAGGCATGTGTATATAAACTCCTCGCTGCCTCCCCTTACCACCTGCTTTGGCTAGGTGTGCTTGACAAACCAATAAAACAGATGGGATTCAATGAAGGCAGTCAGAAATGTAAAGGTCTGATTTTCCACTGATATTCACCCATTTTACACTTTTTTTCAACTTTATTTACTTAGGCAGAGCTAGCTCCTGAAGAATACTGGTTTGGGATCAGAGACGGAGATGTGCAGACGTGTATAGCTCTGGCCAGAAGCTACTGTGCTCTATCGTTTAAGTACCATCAATCTGCCCTGTTGCTTCACAGCAACACTCATCCAAGCGGTAACATCTGCTTCAGACATCTTTTTCACCTTGCAGGAATTAAAAACCCTAGGTATTCTAAGTGCCTTGTTTACATTAAAACACGAAGAGTCAATGAATATTTAAAGCCTTTCCAGTAAATGGTGTATAGTGTAATTATGTAAGCCTTAACTATACAGGTCACTGAGAGTAAATACTTAGGCAGATTCTGCCATTAAAAATCTTGGTGGATAAATATTTTATACAGGTTTGAAAAGCTCTGGGTTTGTTTTTTTTTTTGTACCAGTAGCCTACTGAGAGAATCTGCAGGACATTAAATTAATCTTGCAGTCTTTGAAGAGTTCCCATCTTTTAATCTGTTTTGAGGTTGTTTCCTGGCTCTGTAAGTGAAGATATCTTATAGATCCAGGGAGCTGAAATACTAGAATGGATCCAAAACCCAACTACAAATTAGCAGAGCACATTTTTAAACCAATGCCTCAGCAGGTGTGTACCTTGCTGCAGAGTATGGAAAATTATCTCTGGCTCTGGAGCACACAGCAATGTTGTTAACATTTCCAGCCAGAACTAAACAGTATTTGTCTCACACTGACAAGTTCAGAAGGTTTCATGAACAAATCGTGTCTTTGGTAGCTAGCCATGAAACATACCGATGCAAAACACAATATGTGCAAAGATTATAATATTAGTAGCCTTACTTTACATAAAAAAATCATGAAAATTCAGAATTAAGAGATAGTCCATCCTTAAGCCACTCTCTGGTGCTACAGTATTAAAACAGTCTCCAATAAACCAAACTGTCCTCTCCTGCATGAATTACCATGCAATGGCCTTTGCTACTTGCAAATCTCTACAAAGGTAAATTCCTCATGACTGGAACTGCCTCGGGGGTTTTCAGTCTCCGATCCCTAAGGCATCCCTTGTGAACCCACACAAAGTCAAAGCCATCTATGTGGAAGCCCTTCTGCTAGTAAAGGGCGCTCGCATGCACTGGCATTGCCATTGCAGTCTCTGGTGTTAGCATCCAACTAATTTCTGGGGAACGTACTCGTATAAGAAACAGCTCCTCTCTCCAGTAGACCTGAGGAGTCTTGGGTTTAATGTACTCAAAGATTTAAATTTAATAGGGTTCAAATAGCAGGAAGCACATTTTCTTGCCTTTTCCACGCAGCCAGGCCCATCTGCACAAAGACAGACCCACAATCTTTCTTACTCAACCTAAAGGGAGCAGCACAAGGCACTTGTGGTAAGTGTGTGCCCTGGCACTGAAGCCGATGGCCTCTAATCATTCGCTGTCTTGCACAGGATGTTCTTATCCACATGGAAATGATAAGGCCAAGATTTATCCCAAGAAGGACAGCTAGTCAAAATGGATAGATTTTCTCTAACTGATTGAGGAGGTGTGTAAATATTATTGTATTCAGACTTTCTTATAATGACAATTAAAAAGGCATGGGTAAAGTCAATATAGGATTTCTCAGCCTTGTGTTTTAGGATACCATTGATTTTTGCAAGAAAAATGGTGATTTATGGCAAAGATGCTCTCCATAAGCCTGTCAAAATGATTCATCAGAAGTCTTGCCTCTAAAGCTCTGCAAACTTAGCAGCTCATCCTGGCAAACTGAATGCAGCAAGTTTTTTACACCTTTCTCCTTTTCCCAGGAATCTCAATGTGATTCTGTGCTATAATTAGGCTGATCAGCAAAAACTTGATAGGAAGAAAGCAAAAGAGCAGGAAAACCCGTCACCAGCTGTGCTAGTCCTTCTTTCCCTAATCTCTGACATGGGGTAGATTATGCCAGGGCTAGGCAGACTGAGCGCTACCTTTATGAGAAACACCTCTCAAAGAGCACAAGTATTTCAAAGACCTTGCGTACCTCAGAGACCCCTGGGCTCTGCGCTCTGTGTCAGGGTTTCCGATCAGAAACGCAACAAGATTTATGCTGCAGACTTAAAATAGGCCTCTTGATTGTCTCGGTTTCAATATAGTTATCTGATTTTCTCTTCCCCCTTCACAATCCTCTTCCCCTTCTATAACTCAAATAAGCACAAGGCTCAGTTGCCTACAGCTTTCTGGTTGTCTCGTGTACACTCTGTTACGCATCAGGATTGCCACTCGGCAGATCCAAAAGTCTCCTTTCCCGTTGCAATCTGGCCCATATTCATCCTGCCTAACTCTCCGGCACTTCACAAGGATGCCCAAGCGAGGAGCGCAGGCTTCTCGAGCTCCTCCTAACATTGGTGGAATGTTGGGCATTTTTAGAAGACGATTACAATTTTAGGTGGATGAATCATCTTCTGGAGGTGCCCTGTATTATCCACCAGCTGTGCAAGGCACCTAAAGTCAGATGAGCTGAATGACCACACAGGATGCTCCCTCCTTAAGAAAATCACAACGTAACAGAGAGACGGCTGGTTGCTGTAGAAGGAAAGAGTTCTTGCCTCAGCAAAAAGGTGGGAGTGGAGAAGGAGGAGTGAGTACTTCACTTTGATGCTGACAGTATTTCCCTCAGCAAAGTGGCGGGGGGAAGGCAGACAATGCAATCTGGAGGGGTTTTTTTTTTTATAACCGGCTCTCCTACACTCCTCCAGTCTGCCACCTGCTCGTATGTAGACCCAGCACACAAAGCACCCACTCCGGAGGATCCTGGCAACAGGACTGAAGGATATCTGCTGCTGAAGAGTAGGTGAGCCTCCCTTCCGTAGGGAAGTTGGACAAATTCATGTTCAGAAGGGAACTGCAGCAGCCAGACCGTTTTTAGCCAGACCGGACTCATTACTCTTTCTTGGTATGACTGATGGTGCAAAAAATTATGTTTGTAAACTGGAACGGAAAGCCCAACAGCAGGAAGACAAACACAAACTCATAATTAATTGAAACCTCACAATATTCTTCAATGTTCTGGTGCCAGTCTAACAAAGCATTAAGAGTGTGAATAAGCCCAATATATACAGTGGTTCTGGGCTGGTCTGTAACACACTTAAAATAAAACATATGCTGAAAGAGCTTGGTTGAATGAGGGCTAGAATGCTCTGTACTCAGCAGCATCCCACTGAGAGTGTCAAGTGGGCAAAACAATAATATTTTGATGTGGATAGAGAAAGGAAGAGGCAGAGAGGAAAAGTGAATCAGCAGAGAGAGAAAACACTAGCAGTTTTAGAGCAGGCAGAAATTTGAGGCTAAATTACAGTGTGCCCTTGAGATGATCTGCATTGGACTCTCAGTCTTTATATTTTCACACTGTTAGAAAAACTATAAAACAGAGCATTAAAAATGGTCATTTGGGAAGTTAAGGAAGCATTTTCAAGAATAGGCTGAGCTAATATCTGGTCTACTCTGCAAAGCTTCATTGTCAACACCATCCAGTCCACAGTGGAGTGGTTGTGCAGGAACAATTGTGATCCATGTAACACACTGAACTGACAGAAATTGTCCATGTGGAACTAAGGACAGAACTTGTCCCAAGATGACCAGCATTTTCTTTCCACGTTAGCGCTCTTCTTTAGCTCATTAGATCCTACATCCCAACAGAATATGTGATCCAAAGAAAAAGAACAGGACAGAACTCATTTCTTGCTTTCATGGGGATGTGGGGTGAGTGTCATGCGTTGTTTCCTAACTACTTTCTTCTGGCTGATGCTCAGAGCACCACTGATGTGCACTGGAGGAAGTTGTGTCCAGCCCTTGTTAACCAACTGAAGGAAGTAAAAAAAGAGAAGAGAGACAGAGAGAGGAAGATCCTAAAGGAGTACCTTAAAGAAAAAAAGACATGCTTTGGCATTGCAGAGTTTTAAGTTAACTGTTTGCAAGCTGCACACGATAAACCAGATGTCACTTCTTTCATTCTGGGTGCTCTTTCAAGCTGATGCCCTATCTGAAAGGACTTGAAAATTCAGCAGGAATCCAACATGATGCTTTTCCTTCTAGGCAACATACTGCAAATTCCCAGGAAACATAAAATAAACAGAAAAAGCACAAATATGTGGACTTTCTAATGGATTACACAATGCAAAATATTACAAAATCTTTTCCTGTTTATTTTATGTTGTGCATACCTGTAGTTCTACTCAAAGCAAGCAGGGAATTAGCGAGTATTGTGATACTCACTAGGTCTCCTGTCGTTCTCTTCAAAATTACTACATGGAACCAATGGTCACATCTGCCTATAACCATGCATCCTATGCTGTGACCTGCAGCTGTGGTTGAGATAGGACATGGAGCTTCACAGCTCCAAACAAGTCAGCAGAGTTAGTTAAAGGCACTGGAACTACTGGGGCTGTTAGCAGGGAGCCAATTTGACATCCCAAAATGAGTGAACAGTCTTCAGTATCTTGGGACACTGGGAACAGTGGAATGTCTTTTAGCCTCCAACACCAATTTTTACATTTCTTCCCTCTTCCTTCACTTGGAGAGAGATGTTAGTTCTCCCTGTCACTCTTGCAGAACAAAGAGAACATGCGAAAGAGAGTAACGACTTCTCTTACTTTTCTCCTTCAGCAATACTGCCAATGACTAGTATACAGGAGGGTTTGTTTTCTAAGAGCACGTCTTTGTTTGGGCTACGGAGAGCACTCATGAAATCAAGAAGAACAAACAGGTCATTACTCCCAGGAGCATTTTTCTTTACCCGGAGAGACAATTCTTGAATTTGGTGCTACCTAAGATGCTGTACAGTATTAAAACAAGTTATGACTATTATAGAACACTGGGCTGTTGTCTTTTTCTTTTTTTGGTTGAACCATCAAGTCATGAAAAGTTGACTAATGCAAAATAAGAACTGGAGCAATTTGTGTAATAATGAAGAAAATTTTGCTCAAGCCAACATTTCGGTTTTGCAGCATTGCTAATAAAAGCAAACAACTAGATTCACAAAACAGAGCTTTCCTGCTCCTTCCTATCCTGCAGCCCAGTGACATGGCTATCTATCTAGGACATGGGGGATTCATGGTCAGATTCCCTTTCTGTTGGAATCACACCAGAGACTGGGCCTCGGTGTCCCTCTGAGCACCAGCTTGTTCCCAAATCATCATACACAACAGCCATTCAGTGGCCCGCACAGTATGTCAGATGGTCTCAACACAAAAGACAGTGATACTCAGTAGTCAGATATCCTATGTTCCTGGAAAAAGTGACTCTTGCTCTGACTCACAAAAAGGGCTTGAACCACGGTTTGCTAGCAACCCATTGCCTCCAAGAGTCCATTGCAGCAGAGTACCTTCTCCAGAGACAAAGAATGGCACCTAAAACAGTCTAAGCCAAGCCTCAAAACAATGCTTAAAAATGTCCAACAGATTCCAGATTTCCAAAATGTATATTGTTTTTTTTTTTTTCTTTTGGTGGCACTAGCTGAAAACCAGCACATGGCTTGTCATACTCAAACTGTAGGGAGAAGGCAAGAAGCCATTTCTCACAGGATGCAATACCAGAGGCAAATCTCAAGGCTTTCCTGAATATAAAATTTCAATACACTATCACCGAGAAAGTCTCAAAAGAACCCTGCCCAGCAGCATTTTGTGCTGTAGTGCTCTCTTAGCCATAATTACCTGATTTCCTCTTTCAGCTTTTTTTTAATATCGTTCATCATTACACAATACCATCCATTTTCAGGTGACCAAATTTCTGGTTGAGTCCCTAAGTTACCTAGCTGCCCTTGGAGATCTGAAACCTGTGAATATAAATCACTAGACACAGGAGCTTCGGTCTAATTTAGATCGCATGAAGGTATACTCTGTCCTTGAGAGCAAATGGCCAGAGATATACTGGCCTCATGAAGTAAAAGAATAAGCAGAAAGCTACATTAATTTTAAGCACCGTCTCATACAGGTGAGAAAATCAAGAAAAGTTTGACAAATACAGAAAACCTTAAACCTTTTATGAACCGAAATGCTCTCCTTTTAAAGGCAACAGTTACTTCCATTTGTTTAGAAACTTTGGGAAGACCAGCACAATATAGCCAACTCCTGAAAGGGTTGTTATCAAGGAAAGGAAGAAATGTGGGGCGTTATTAATTAAAAGACATTTCTATGAAATATCTTAGGGTCACCCGAGACAGCCACTGGACAACTTCGACTCTTTATGTAAAGGCAACCAAACACTGCCTAACTGAACAAAGAATTATCATGTTACAACAGGGCATGGGTTCGTAAGGAGAAAAACTTTTCTTCCTATAGAACAGCTTTTTCTACATTCACACAGACAGCTTGCAGGGGATCCTGTTCATCAACCTGCATCCTCTGGGTCAGTCCTCTCCTCATCCTTATCAAGAAGATAATCAAGAGCAAGCTCCATCTAACTGTGTCTATCTAAAAAAGACGTATTTAAGATATAGTAAATAACCTAAATCAATGATAGGTGCTATATACATGTGACCTTATATGCCTGTATATAAATATATACGGAGACAGACAGCACCTGTCCTGGATTTATAGATACATAAATGCATACACATACATATATACATTGTACATTTATACACACACACTCACATATAAATATTTATAACACATATATGTAAGTATGCATGAACACATGTCTGTGGATGTTTATATATAGGAGTCAAAAATAAGTTGGGAATGTTCTTTCTTACTTTAACATACCACTGATTCTGAAAATTTTTCATACAGAACAACTCCACTGAGCTATTCTGGACTTAAGAGTTTTATCAAAGAAACTAGAATCTGGACCTTAATGAAGCTTTTCTAATTGCAGAGAAAAATGAATAGAAATTAATTAAAAACGTAAAATACTTTTCTTAAGAAGCAGAGAGTTAATGCTATAACATGTATACACTAACCCTTCACCCAAACGCAGGAAGGAAGCATACCATGTAAATGCTAAAGCCAAACTCTTGGCCCCACAAATGGCAGTGGGAATTGACCAATTTACAGTTTCTATGTTTGCCATTGAGTGTTTTATCTGAGTGTTTCCCAAGCATCATCTCAACCTAGGTAAAATGAAGACTGCAGCTGATCTTGCTGAGGCCACCATCTGCAAACTGGTGGATGCCTGAAACACAGGAGGAAATCAATATCCATTCCAGTGGAGCTTATAGCACCCCAGGAAGATCCAGCTCAAGGCATACTGAAGCCCTGTCTCACACCAATGACACAGTTGTACCTTTATACTACCAGCTTTTCTGAAATGAGAGTAAGGTTCTCAGTAGAGATGTCTCTGACTTGTGCTGCATGGTTGTCAGACACCCTTACTCCCAACCCTTCCTGCTTCCACCAGCCATGCCTCTTCAATCGCAAGAAGCCCAAGGTATGCAGTGCAGTACTTCAAGGAGTTTTGTTGTTTCAGGAATGAGAAAATTACACCTTATAAGGTTATGCTCCCCCATTTTGTACTTACTGGCCAGATTTGGCAGATTCTGACATTAGTTTCCTGCTGTTTGCCCCAGCAGGCGTGATATGGTCACATGCACACCCAAAAGCTTTTGTACAACTGCAGAAGAGGACTTTTTTCTTATTATTCTCCAATTTTCTCTCTCCAAAGAGCAGTACATGGAATACCTACACTAGCTTGGCTACCAAAAGCACCTGGCCTGTTCTCGTGAAGCACTCCTTCTGCTCTAGCTATCTTGCTGAGAGGTGAGCTGTACTAGCTGTATGGCTTCTAGCTCTCGAGCTACCCTGGTATTAGTATTCCTACACGGAAGACCTAGCTCTGGTCATTTCATTAGGCTTTTCTGGGAATTCAGCAAGTATTTTGCATGTTTTTGTAGGAGCTCCTTGGAAGCCGTTTGCTTTTTAGAGATTATTCCAAGAAAACAATGAAACCATGAAGAAATAGAGTTAGATTACATTTTAACAGGGGTATCTGATGGCCTAATGTTAGTCCACAATTTCAGTATGGTCATTGCAACGCTTAAAAATCATACTCACTTTACCCTGAATGTAGCTCAGTTAATTGAAATTGCTTGAATCTACATTAAAGCAAAGCACTAGAGTCTGAAGCTTTTTATTAACAAAGGAGCACTTACCTGTAATCATAGTTAGAGCTGATAAACTTGCTAAGGCTGGGATATCAAGGTTAAGGCTCTTTAAGTTTAAGGAAAAGTCTTTAATAGAGTCGAGCCACTCCCCAAATCCACGAAGGCACTGAAGTCTATGCAGCACAAGTCCATTGCAGAATACAAACTTATCCTCAGCAGTATCAGACCTCAAAGAAAAATAATTGAAAAAATTATAAATGCATCTTCTACTTTACAGCAAAATGCCTAACCAGTATTGAAGTGTCTGTCATTTAAAATCCAAGGCATATTATCCTGAGACATATGTGGGCATTCACATTTGACAATATGCTTCTCCCTTGGGGCCGAAGTACAACAAACAAGCTTCTATGATTGCTTACTTGGTAGAGTTATAAGCCTGAGGTTAGCTGTAGCATGTGGTGTAGACTGTCTAATTAGTTAAGATTTTGGTCCTGCCCAAAGGCATAAACAGAGAAGACATTTTACATTAAATACTGTATGTTTGAACCAAAGGAATACTAAGTGAGTGCATTTTGAAATACAAAACTAATAAAAACTGGAGAAAGAAGAGATTCTACAACTCTCAGCATTTACTTATTCTCATCTGCATTTTTCAGATTGTAAAAATTGATAAGGAAAAAACAATGGAAAATACATGCAACAATACACCACAATACACATAACATTATAAACTCTTTTACATGAAAACCTGTGTGTAAGAGCGATATTACAGCTAAGCTCTCCTCTCCTTTCCCTCCCCATTGCCAATATCCCTGTAAAAAACGCATGCAAAGGTCATTTTCAACCTAAAGAAACAAGGGCATAATTCAAATCACCAGTCTGGAAATCTCCCAGTCCCTGAAAGTGTTTTTGGTAAAGTGTCTTAATTAGCGCTAGACTGACAACTAGCATCTCACTCTATTAAATGACTCAGTAGTAAGAAGAAAACCAATCTGAGCAAGATTTTAAATCTTCTTCATCCCTTTCAAAAACAGGTGACAGAGATGTGCATGCGCAAAAGAAGGGGGAAAAGGAAAAAGCTTTCATACTGAAGGTGCTTTTCTGTAGTTTATGCTGATGAATACAAAGCAAACATGCTCAAGTAGTACCTGAGGATCAATTTTGATTACTATGGAAGAAGAGGATGGGGTATATCAAATAAAAAGAAGCACAGTAGCAAGACCTATGCTCTCTTTTTAAATGACTTTTTTGGGGTTTTTTTTCTGCAGTGTAAAACAAATTAAACACCATATCCTTTGGATGCAGACATTGCTGATGTTTTGTGGGTTTTTTTGGTACAATTGACAATGTTCAAAGATAGTGCCATATTTATTCCTTAAAAATATTTAGATGGATGATTTTTCACATCAGCTTAAGAGGAAATGAAATAAATAGTTACCTGATGGAGAGTCTTAGTACAAACAGCTCCAAAAAAGCTGATTCTATGAGTAATGTCTGATCTTCTTTTGGGAGGTCAGTAAATCCTGGGATTTTTTCTGCCCAGCCTCTAGTTATGTCAATGGAGGCAGTCAGAAGATTATAGAACTGTTGTACATGTTCTGCATCTGTGCCTGCAGCAGCCTGATCAGTGGAACAGTACTAAAATGAAAGCCACAGAAAGCAACGTTATATGCATTTAAGGGCATTCTGTGAAACATACGGCATTACTTGCCCGACAACATTTCCTTCTGTGGCAAAGCTGGTATTATTATCAAAGGCATAATAAGTAGGTCTACATCTATCTACCTATTTGGCTACCTACAGGCGTTTCACTATTCAGATGTATATTGCAAAAATATTTCCACATGTATAGAAATCGTTTAAAATTTATAAATAAAACATAATACTTATCACATTTTACAAGTACCTATATGCTATTAGCAAACAGAAACAGAAACCTGGTGGGTAGGATAATTTCCATCACACTGGAGGAGGAATACTATTTAACTTACTACAATTAAACACTTTTCCCATTGATGAATTTGTCTTGGTATGACCAAAATGCAGATTTCTTCCAAACCCTCTCAAACTGCATTTTATCTGACAGTGATAGAGACATGTAAGATAAATCATGTTTTATCTGACACATGCAGCATTGCTTCATTTGAATACAGAATTGGTTCAAAGTAAAACAGCTGCCCCGTATCACCTCTTTATCCTTCAAATAGAAGCATTTAAGGTTCAGGAGAACCTATTATCCTGCTTATGCGGCCATAACTCTTCCAGACAACCATTCGACAGGCTCAGCTTGCTCAGCTTCCCTGTGACCCTCTGACAGCTCCCTCCCCACTATCTCCTACTTCCCCACCAGTGGATCCCTGTCACTCCCATGACACTGCTCTGTCTGTCTTGGCAGAAAATAGAACAGGAGCTTTCGCAGCTGAGTCCGATTCTGGGCTTGGAAAGCGCTGCTGGTTTTCGGAGCAGGAACTGAATAATTTGGGATTTATTGTAACAACATCCTCGCCATCAAGACATCTGGTGGGTTAGCTCTGGGAGAGACTTGGTACTCACTCTTTCTCTGGGACTCAGCCAAAGAAAGGTCGGGGTGGTCTGCATGGCTGAAAGAAGTGCGCACGCCCTTTGGAAACAACTTTCCACATGCAGTGAGGGCTTGAGTCCATCAGCCTGAAGCTCTCCCTAGCAACTCTCCAAGCCAGGGTGGAAGCAGAAAGACCCACATCTCCTTCCCGATCTATAACAGCGGGCTGGCAGCCTGGGAGGAGGGTATTATAGGCATGCCACTTGGGCTGCAGATATCACCCAAGTTGCTAACTGCAACCCAAAAAGTCACCTCTGTGCAACAAAGAGTGAGGGGGGCAGCAAGCAGAACTTCTCGGGTAGGTGTCCTGTTCTCTGCCTGCCCTAGTTGGAGCTGGTTGCTGTCGGTAGGTAAGGGATGAAGGACACAGTGAAAAGAGTCACTGATTGCTTGGAGAACCATAGCAATCCCAGAGACCTCTGGGTGTTTCTGGGGTACCAGCGCTAGCCCTGAATGACCCTGTTCTGCTTACCCAACACTAACTGCATGAGTTTCTCATGGTAAGCTCCCGCATCTGAATGGAGCAGCTGGGGATGCTCAAGCAGCACGAACTAATTACTCCTGGCATCGGACTGCAGCATGATACGCTGGGTTGACTAGTGGGTAGAAAAAGATTATATGCTTTTTCAGAGACCTTGCGTGTTCTGGACCCTCTTAAGATGAAGCCGTGGAGCAAGCCAAGACAGAGTGCATCTTGGCTCTGGGAGATGTGCTTTGCTGTGCAGGGACTGACCTATGACTCCTCCTTTCTACAGGGGGAAACCAAACTCCTGCCTCACCATAGGTACTGTTAAGGCAAGACACATTCTTGATCCTCTGAACAGTGCAGGGGAAGGAGAAGAAAAGCAAAAGAAAAAAGACTCTACCCTAAGTTCATTCTAAATATAACTCGTCAGAAGTCAGTGTAATTATGCCAGGTATTAATTTGTTCCCAATATTTATAAAACAATCCTTTGGCAAAAGTGAGGCAAAGTTTTAACATTTTGTAACGAAGCTGAATGCTGCATTATGTCACATAACTGCTGTCACATACTGCTACAGTACAGTATACCCGACATAAGGCACTTAATTAAATTAAACGCATCTAAAAAAATTATAACCTGTATTTGTTGTTATAGTTCAGCCCAAGAGGGCAATTTTAGAAGAAAGGTAAAAAATTATATGGAATTGTGTGATTTTTAGCTGCTGTAATACATCACTGCTTGCTACAAAGAGTTAGCACTTACAAAGAATAGTTAAAATAAAATATTTACTTGTAACAGACTTAGGACTACATAAGTAACCATAAACAATATGTATGGTTCTGTTTTATGCACCAAAATCTGTAGTTTTTTCCATGATTATTTCATTGAGAAGAGGTGACATTTGACTTAATTTCTGACCAAGACAGCTGGTAAGCCTGCCCTTGGTCAGGAGGCCACGGTACAGAAGGGCTCAGAGCTGCATTTCTTAACCTGCCCTGTGCAAACTGGAGGCACACCGGGAGAAAGCCAGAAGACAAAGCTCTGCCTTACTCCCTTCCTCAGAGCTCCTTTGGGAATTAAATGAAACCCGACTGTTACTCAAGGGGGGGTGCGTGCATGCGTAGCAAGCAACACTAACTAGTATGCTGTATCTAAAGAGATTCGGAAAGCCTGATGTTGGGGAGCCTGACAGCACGACCTAGCTCTACCCTTTGCCTGCTTTCATGACACCTTCATCAGCTGCTACATCTGCAAAAGCCTAACAGTAACTTCTCTGCAGAGAGGAGAAGCTATGCTTCTTTTTCCAGAAGTCCCAATATTTGCTTCATTTTGTGGCTGGGGAAGTGGCGGGGATTATTACCTAAATGCTGCACCCTGCCTCCAAAAGGCAACATTTCTATTTAATTTGGTGGCTATTCCACATGAACAAGGACAGCAAGATACAGGGTCTGTTTCTCATCTCACTTACTTAGAAGTGTAAACTCGTGGAATTGTACCAGTAAAACAGGTGTGAGACCAGACTGCGGCCCTTGGCCTTTAAGGAGTTCATAAACCAAATTCTCTTCCTAGCAATTGCTTTTTGAAACCAAGTACCTAAATATACCATTGCTGTGGACTGGTAAGTTAAAACCAGTGCTGAAATGAAAAGTAGCCATGTTCTGAACAGAACTGCTTCCAATCTGTTTTGGTTTAAAATTCATAGCTTATGTAATTTATTTTTGGTATTGGTTTTGGGGTGGGTCTTTTTTGTGTGTGTAGGTTTTTTTGGAGGGAAGGGGTACATGTTCCTCTCTGAAACTCTTACCAGTATTTTTAAGACAGTCAAGACATTATAGCTTGTAAACATGAAGACCATGCTAAACATTAAGGTCGCGTCTGCAGAAGTGTTAGGACCGACTCCAAAGCCAGGTCTCCAGATCTACCCGTTTGTGGCAAGGTCACGGCCTAACCCAACGTGCCGTAAGTTACGTCTTCACAGGTAGAGGAGTATTCTTCAAAGGGATTTTTTAGCATTGCAGTGCATTTATGGCATATTCATTTAGTTAATCTCAGTTTTTATGCAGCCTTTGCTCCTGATCTCCCTTAACTTTTCAAAATAAGTATCAGGTTTATGACAAACATAAGACACTATTAATTTCTTTTAGTGCATTTTTGTCTTTTCAGTATTGTATATTTTATTGTAAAGAAAAACTTAGATACTAATACGTCCTAACAGACAATCATACTTAATCTTTTAGCCACCAGGGCTAAATTAATTTACTGTCAATCATAGGCTTCCTGTAATGTCCAACAGAATTGTTCAACAATTAGATCTAGAGGCTGTTTTCATTAAAAGAAAAATAATTACTGCAGGACAAAGAAAAAAGTCACATAAAAATACACAGTTTTCATATAGCTTTTTGTAAATGCAAAAGAACTTCCTATCTATAAATAAATAAATACATAAGGTTAGATACTGCTTTCAAGGCCTGGGCTATTATGCGCCTGTAATTCTGTGGAACCCAGCAGATTTCTGTCAAAGAGCACAGCTCGTCACACACCTCGGTATTTGCAGAATGACCCCTTGAGACATTCTGGGTAAGTTAAAATACGTGCAAATATGGCTAATGCATTCTCCCCCTAAAAGGCTGTCAGATACTGAATGGCTAGATTCTTAATAATAATTTGGAAAATTATATGATTGTATACTTACAGATTAGCTTGAAGAAAAGATGTTATAGCATGCTTAAAATTGCTAAATGGTATATGTAAGTATAGTCTAAAATAGAATAATGTAATTTTTATATAATTACAACCAAATATGTTTTAGTATTAAATATTACTTAGCAACAAGTGATAAAGGTCCAATGTAGATGTTGTCTGAGTACAGCTGTATTTTTTACAGTCTCAGATTTAATCATATTTCATTAAGGGGAAGGAATTTGATCTTGGTTTTCCTTAGCTGTATTTTTTTCTTTTCCTGTATCAACCTGCCTAAAAATGTATTTAACAAGCCATTTCAATGCTGTATTTTAATAACTATTGAACAGTGTTTTAAGCTTTTGAAATATTCCATGAATATTTAAATGATGAATATGATACATTAAAGAACAAGGTTACAAAAATATATAATCTCTGGTAAAGCTTTGCTGAGATAATTTTTTAGAATTTTGATTTTAAAAGGTTTGTTTTACAAATGTGAATTTTACTGAAGGAACATTCATGATGGGGTATCCAAAGCCAGACCCTTGTCCCATTTAAATAATGGCAAAATTCCTACTGATTTCAATGGAAATGGCCCCATCCATCCAGTGTTACTTTGCACAACCCTTATATCTGAATATTAGGGAAGTGCTATTACATTTTAGTCTTTGGAACCTGGAAATTAAGATACTGGACATACCAGTACTGCTCCTGAGTTTGGTGGATTAATCGATCATATTGTAATTGCTAGTGTTTTGGCGCAGCCTTTTGCAAGAAGAATGCTCTACTTATCCACATATTTTTGCTTTCACTCACTTTGTGATTGAGATCCTCACACTGAATAGTTACTGACATGAATTTCTACTGCACCTCCTTTCCCTTCATTGTCCCCCTACCATGAAAAGACATGGCTGGCTGGACAAATTTCTACCCTCATCCAAATTTCACATTTACTTTCATTTTAGCAAACCAGCTGGTAAGTAGAAATGCAGTTCGCGAAATCATTTCTATGGGGAAAACAAACAGGCGAAGAAAAGTGAGACATACTCTTGAATAGTCAAGCTCCCTGGGCGTGGAGTCGGTTAAAGCTCGTACGAGGGCGTTCATCATGCTGATGGGAGGAGAAGGCGGGGAGGGCTGAGAGGGTTCCTGCTGTAAGGGGCTCTTTGGTTTGGAAGGCAGCCGACCTCTTCTGCCTTTCAGGCTGTCAGTACGGACAACTAGGTTAAAAAAAAAAAAAAAAAGGGAATCAGTTCTGAAGAAACCAGCAAACGACGGGTCAGAATGAACACCTGCTTTTCTTACGGTGGTCAGCCCAGTAAAAATAAGAGCATTCTCCAGTTTCAGCACATGCTCTTGATGCCTTTGATCGCCAAGGAACACAAATGATACGAAAATCGCGTCAGACCTACGATTGTAAGCAGCAATGTAGCTGCTTACTTAAAGCCCAGCTGTGTTCCTAGTGTTCATGCTTTGTTCACAGCACGTCTGTGTGCCCGTGTGTGCGTGCCCATGCACGCAGACACACACACGCAGACACTCTACTGCTGAAAGAAAACTGAACGTGAAACACAAATTCTAATGTTCCTGCTACCGGTGCACCTTTTAAATGGCAGAGGAGTCGTTCATTCGAAGTAATTTTAGCTCTCTTGAAGCATTTGAAAAAAAATATGGTCACGCTATATAGGTTATATTATCCATGCTAGTATTTGCAATGGGACTCCTCACACAGTATTACTCACATACTTAAATATTTGCAGAATTGGGACTAATGAGTTGATCCTGTTTCCATTTAAATTAATTGCAAATTTACAATCAGCTTAGAGGAATGAGACAAGATCCTATGTCAAAATGCACACAACCCAGCGCGGCCCCCGGTGAGATAACAGGGGGAAGCCAACAGCATTATCGAGCAACGTTCAAAGTTAATAAAGGAGACATTTTGGCCAGTGTCAAATTATCCTCTTGTGACCTTGCTGTACTTGAACTCTGGGGTCTAGAGTCTACATACGATAATATGAGTGAAAAGAAGAAAATCAATACATTATTACACAAATGCACATATTTGGGGGTAAGTTATGAATCCCATCACTGTAAAATTCATTGTAAAGACATCCATGTCCACACACAGAGAGATTCATTGAATGTAACATTTCAGTGTCTGGGATAATAATAGCAAAAGTCCTTACCTTCTTTAACCATGCCAACGCTGAGACACTTCTGAAACCGGCAGTATTGGCATCTGTTACGACGTCTCTTGTCCACTGGACAGTTTTTATTTGCCAGACAAACATATTTTGCATTTTTCTGAACTGTTCTCTGTGAAAATGCAACACAAAAATAGTAAACTGATGGTTTCTTGAACAACTTAGAACCTGACAAAATGTGTTTTAATTACAACATGAAAAGCGACAGTGCAATTCATATAATTAGATAAAATTAATTTCCTAACACACTAGCCTGCAGGAAAAACAATTTTATTAGTGTTAGCTGCTGACAATGAAAATCATCTAGGATTGTTCTGAAGCAAGTCTCTGGAGACAGGCAACTTTGAATGATAAAATCATATCTGAAATTACCAGGTCATCACATCTACCTTTGGGGATTAGATTATCTCCGCTTTTAATATCCCTTTGGGAACAATTTTCTACTTGGTTCATTCCCTTGATTATTGCTGACCTTATTAAAATAAAATCAAAATGATCTGCAATGTATTTCTCTTGCTATCGCTATTGTTAGTCAAATACCACAATAACTGGTTTGGTTAGCCATTAAAATCATCGGGGAGAAAAATAAAAATATCAGAAACCCCTACAAAATATGCTTAGTTAAATTAAATATGCTGGGAAAGCTAACCTGACCTGGGAAAAAAACCAGACAGAATTATGCTGTAGTTATATACATTTAATTAACTCTAAAATGATCTTAAAACTATACAAGAAATTTAAAATTTGTAAAAGCCTTGAGAGAACATAACAAATATTGATGCAAAAATGTATTACCTCTTTCCATACTTAAACTCACAGGCACATCAAAAAATAACTTAGCACCGAAAAAAAGAGAGTAATAGGAAAGACATCAGAACAGGAACAAATTTATCAACTCAACATTCAATATTAAATCTTTCACTGCAATTAAATTCAGGGATAAATGTTATTTCATAATTTGTGTTCCTTTTCAAATAACAGCCTCATTGTACTAAATGTAAGAGACACAGCAAATATTGTTCTTTGCAATTTGGAGCTGAAAACTCTTGAATTTTGCAGAATAAGCTCTAGACACTGCTCCCAATCAAGGATATGCTCTTGATTTCCACAGGGGCAGGATCGGGCCCGTAAAAGCTGCTATTTCCAGGTTATTTGTGTTCCCTTTTCTAGTTACATTTAAATAACACATGAGTTCTGTAGGAGATGTGTATTTTACCATGTTGTCAAAGGATTATTATTAAGTAACATTAGCAGCTCCGTCTACAACAAAAAAAAAATGTTGTAAGCCCTCCCCCCAACTATTTTTGGACTATTTTTGTTCCCATCGTATCTTTTACCGGAACAGGGGCATGACTGCTATCTTTGCAGGAAGGAATGTACCAAATCAACCCCAAATGTATGAAATCTTCAACCTGCTGCCCAGGACCATCCTACCAAAAGTCTATCCCAAGTTCTTCACTAAACAAGCCATTTCTGAAAATAATGCTGGAACCTGAACTCGGAAAGGAAATTACGAAGCGCCCAAATCTGAGAGCAAAAAGAGAGTATTCGACTCCTAAAAATACAAGCACAAAGTTTCCACTGAGAAACGGCCGCCTGTAAGTTATTCGTGTTGCTATTTAGCTGCAGAGCCTTCTCTGTTACAGAGCAGGCACCGGGACCCCGTGCAGTGCTTAGTCACTGCTCTGCAAGCAGCTCTCCACCGGTGTGAGGGCTCACTGGGCTCCTGAACCGGAGACTAACGATGCGGCAGCAACCAAATAAAACTGGAAGGGCTCGGGTGTGGCCCACGTGTGAAACCAGTTTCCTACTGGGGCCGACCCCACAGCGCTCCTCACCCCAAGAAACGGCCCCAGGACAACAAGGAACGGCACCGCCGCCATCAACTCAAATGTCCAGTGGACTTTACGATTTTGGGGTTTCTTTTCTCGCTTAAAAACGAGCTTTAACTGGGGCGAGCGACCGAGCGGAGCCCTGGCTGGATGTACTCCAGGTGAGTTTCGCTACGGCCTACGTGCCGTTTCCCGCTCAGACGGGGGCGACCCGCGCTCCGTTGAGGGACGCCGGCAGAACCGGAGATGCGGTTCGGCCGGCTCACCGCCTCAGCCGAGACCGGCCGACCCTTTCACCCTACGGAGGGCGTGCTTTGGCCTTCTTGAAGGACTCTGGGTGGGCGTCCATCCCGCCCTGCTGGGGTGTGGGGGGGTCTCTGAGCTCTGACGCGCGACATCCCCCGGCTCCACAGCCAGGAGCGTGCCGGGGCGGGAAGGGAGGCCGGGGGGGGGGGGTTAAGGGGGGAGGGGGGGCAAAGGGCGGGGCCCTGACCTTGAAAAAGCCCTTGCAGCCCTCGCACGTCCGTACCCCGTAGTGCTGGCAGGCGGCATTGTCCCCACAGACGGCGCAGGTGCCTTCCCCGGACGAGGAGCTCCGGCTGGGCGGGGATGGAAGGCCGCTGCCTCCTCCGCCGCCGCCTCCGCCGCCGCCGCCGCCGCCGCCGCTGCTCTCGCCCATCAGGCCGGAGGTGGCTGCGTTGAGGCCGAGCGGTGAGAAGGCTAAGGTGGCTGGTCTTTTGGCCAGGTGAAGCCCGTAGGAATGGCTCTCCATGGGTGCCTGGCTGGCGGCGGGTCTGTCGGAGCCCAGGGGCAGGCTGAGGGAGGCAGGGTCGTAGCACATGTGGGCGGCCGCGGCGGCGGCGGCGGCGGCGGCGGCCGGCGTGTGGGGGGGCGAGTGCTTGAAGTGGAAGAGGGGGAAGCGGGGAGGCACGGTCTTCATGGGGGCGGCGTCCATCAGGTGGCCGGGGGGCAGGCAGGTCTGGGTGGGCTGCAGCGGGGGCTCGTCCCACAGGCTCTGGTGCGAGGGGAAGCCGGGCGTGGTGGGCGTGGAGGGCGGGGATTGCTTGAAGTACATGGAAGTGCTGGGCATGCCCTCGTCCGTGGAGGGCGGCAGGGAGGGCTGGTAGGGGGAGAGCCGGGTGTCTTCCATCTTTATGAGGGGCCTCTGGCCGGAGGAGGCAGACTGCATTTGGTAGAGGCAGGAAGGCTTGAGCTCGTAGCTGCCCGAGTAACCCTCCATGAAGGTGCTGAAGCTGGGAAGGGAGGTGGTGGCGGTGGCGGTGATTTCGGTACTGCTCAGGTCCATGGTCAGCTTGGCATAGTCAGGGTTCATGATCTCCGAGCTGTACTCCGAGCCATACGCGTAGGTCTGAGCTGCATAATTGGAACCGGGCGGTGAAGGACTATACTGCGCTTGCACACAGGGCATATCTGCAAGGGCAAAGGGGGGGACGTTAACAACAAGCCCGGCGTGCCGAGGCCGCGGCCCGAGCCCTCGGAAACTTCTTTCCTAGAAGCTTTCCCGCATTTCACGGAGCTCAGCTAGACACCTGACCCCCGCTCTCGCCCAGGCAGGGGACAGACGTACAAATTCGCCTGGAGCCTTTGCCTTTCAACGAGAAATACGCGTCATGGATCGACTAAGCGTTAGGTATTAGGGAGCCTGCTCTCATCTAGTCGCGGGAGCAACTCAAATTTATACCCGTGTCAGCGAGAGAAGAATCCACCTCAAGCTGCCCTACATCTGCTGCTTAATATACATAGGTGTCAATGAGAATTAGATAAGCAGAATGAAAACAGTTTATGGCTCTAAAGCTACCTCTGTACACATGCAACCCTGCCGGAAGATTTTTGTGATGGGTAAACGAGATTATCAAATTCATAATATTAAAAATGGTATTTATTTTAAAAGAAACGGCATCTGCAGTGCATGTCAGAGGGACGACTCAAATCACAGTGTTTGCTACTTAGGAGTTGCAAACATCAGTTTTGCTTACTCAACTCTGGGCCTTTGAAGCATATTTCTGGTCAGCTAATAATTTAAGGTTGCTGTCTAACTAGTAGTTTTAAGGCTTATCTGTGGTAAAACATTCTCCTAAAAAAAAGCGGGTAGTACAACATATCCTTAAATTTGCAAAAATGTAAGAGAGAAAGTATGTGGTATTTCTGTTTCTGGTTTTATGGGAAAGCAAGGTTGAGGCTGCTAATATAATTGGTTTTATCCATTAGTCGTAAAAGTTAATGTGGTTCACTGATAGCTGGGATGGTTGAAGCAACACAGTGCCTGACTATAAAGATTTGATTTTTTTTTTTTTACTTTTCCTACTAGTTTGCTATTTGCTTCGCTGCTCACAGGAAATAATGGACCCAATTCTGCAATCCATTTGAGGTTTGCCTGACTAAACACTGTGAGATTCTAGCCCAATATTTGCAGCCCAAACTAAAAGTGCGTGGTGTGTTTCGGTTCCACAACAGAGGAATAAAATGCACAGGTTAGTATAAATTCTCCTGTAAAGGGAAAAGTAAATATGCAGAAAATGTATATCAAAACTAAGTGCAGTTCATCTCATCTTAACTGTGGTAATTTCTATTCCAAAAGCACTTGAGAAAAAATTCATACTAAAAAAAAAAAAAAAAGCTGTGTTAAAAATAATGGGGTTTTCCTCAGTATTTTAAGAACTCCCTTCACTTACAATTTTAAGATTTTCACTTGAGCCTGTCATGCAGGAATTAAAATAATTTTTTGCTAAATCAACTTTTAATTCTTTCCTGCCCACTTTGCAGATAAAGATATTTAAACTAAGCACCAGATTTCAATTATCGTACTGTCACAAACCATTCAGATCTTCCTTCTTCTCAAGAAAACATTAAAAACTGAGAAAAAAAATAGTGCTGTTTTCTGAAGTTAAGACCTTCCCGCTTGTAAATCCAATGCTTAAAGAAAGAAGCAGCACAACCCTTTCACAAGCCTTGCCTCCCAATGTTATTTATGTATTTTTCTAACGTTCTCTTTCTTCCTATCAATTTCTGTCCGTGCCATTCCACGCACACACATTTCATGGCAAGTCCTGTTGCTATCATTTGTTAGTTTAAGGACCAGCTGTTAGAACGTAGTGATCAGTGCTTAATCAAATAAAAAGGGAAAGAAATTCCTTCCACGCAGCTCCACTGAGAGCTGACTGAGGAACACAGCTGAGCGACTGGACAGATAACGTCACAAGTGGATGTGTTGATACACAGCTCTATGAAGGAAAAAGCCTTTTCTGCTAGCTCAGAAAATGAGCAGGAGTTCAGGGAAACAGATCATCGTGCTTTTTATCCTGCATTTTTCTGAGCATAACAGGGTTATGTCACTGAATTCCGTGCAAAGTGGAGTAAGAAAACGTAAGTCTAAAATGAGTCCGACCCGAGGACAGAAAAAATGTCCCTCACCTAAAGGTCTGGTCTCTCCTGGCTCTGCGGGACTCCTCCTACCTCGCCAGCGCACTTGACGGACTAATTCTAACCCCTACTTTCCCACTTAGGGCACCAAGATTAACTACCCTGCAAAGTAAATAACCTGGGATTTTTTCGTCTTTACGCGACCATATTAAAAAAAAAAAAGCCCCACAGGAGGCGCATCGAAGAGCAACCTGCCCTCGGAGCCCGAATGAATGGGTACAGAAATCAGGGCAGGGGCGTTCCGAGCTATTCCCTCCTTATTCTGCTATCTTTGCGAGAGCTTGACATACGGGATGCCCAGTTCAACGCCAAGCTCCTCAGAGGAACATGAGCATCCCACCCATTTTCCCCTTAAATCCTGCATGTCTTTGGTCTGGGGGGGCGGCTCGAAGCCCACCCCCACCCCTCCCTTAAAAGCCTTGTGAAACCGCGGGCGCTGCCCAGATCCCTTCGGGATTTAAACAACCCCCGCAGCCCCGGTACGGGACATACCGAAGGGATTTGGGAAGGGCAGGGGCCGAGGCAGGTGCTTCCCCCCCCCCCCCCCCAGCGTTTTCCTCCTCCTCCTCTCCCGGGAAAAAGCCGCCCCCGCGGAGCGGCCGCTTACCTGGCGGGTATCTTGCGCGCTGAATGGTGGGGCTGGAGGTGCGGA
>NW_010973023.1:6528485-6529122 GCF_000737465.1 Haliaeetus leucocephalus | reverse complement strand
GGCGGCGCAGCCCGGCCTCGCCGCACGGTACCACCCGTGCCGGGGCACCGCAGCCCCTCGTTACCATTTCTGACCTCCCGAAGGGAAAAGTGCCCATTTCCGAGGAGCAGATGCCGGGCAGACGTGCCTAGCAAAGATCCCGCTTCATTTCAATACAATATGTCACATTCCAGCAATTACCTCTTGGGCGAGCTCTTTCGGGCTGCCGGGGGGGGGGGGCTGCCCTCTCCCAAAGTGAGCTTAGATCAACCTGCCCCGGCCGTCCCTATCAGACAGCTCGAACTTGTGCAAACAAAACCACCTATTTCCCAGGCGCAGTTAAAGGAAGGAGACAAATTACTGCCATTCATCACCGGCGCTGTAAACTCCCGGCCGCCGCCGCCGCCGGCAGCATCATTTCCATGACAACAACTAGCAGAAATACCTTAGTACCACCGGCTCCGGCTCCCGCTTCTCTCGACCGCAGCCCGCCCGGTTGCGAGGGGCGGCGGTAACTCCCCGGGCACGGCGCGGGGGTTGCCGAGCCCCGGCGGGGAAGGCTCGGAAGCCGAGCGGCAAATGAGCATCCAACGGGGAGGGAGAAGGGAGGGGAGCTGGGGGGGGGGGGGGGGGGGGGGGGAAAAGGTTTAGGACAGGG
>NW_010973023.1:6528033-6528475 GCF_000737465.1 Haliaeetus leucocephalus | reverse complement strand
GGGGAAGGAGAGGGAAAAGTTTCAGCCAGAGCCCGGCTCGGCAGCGCGTCGGGCTGAGCCGCATCGCCCGGCGCCGGCATCTCCCGAGCATCTCCCCCGGCGGCGCAACTTTGGCGGAGTGGGGACGGGTCGCCTCGTCCCTCTCCCTCAGCCGCTCCCGCTCGCTCGTATACGTACTCGGTTGCTGTGGAGGTTCCGTCTTTACATCTAGTTTGTAGGTGCCCGCTTCCTTTAAAGGCGCATGTAGGCGCTGTCCAGCGGCAGGACCCGAGACACAAAACCCCGCAGACTCCCGGCGGCTGCAGGTCCGGAGGGTGCGTTATCCCGAGGCATGGAAAAAAAGGATTGCAAAAGCCCGAGGAGCCAGGAGCCCGTCCCCGGGCGGAGGGAGGGAGGGAGGGAAGGAGGGAGGGAAGGAGCGGCCGGGCGGGCGGGCGAGGGA
>NW_010973023.1:6527755-6528009 GCF_000737465.1 Haliaeetus leucocephalus | reverse complement strand
GCCGCCGCCGCGATGTGCCTTTGTGTGTGTGTGTGCGGCGGGAGCCGGGCCGGGACCTGCGCCCGCGTCCCCGGTGCGAGTGCCCCGGGGTGCGCCTGTGCCTGCGCGGAGAGAGGGGACGGAGGCGCCTCTCTGCGCTGCTCTCCCGCTCCCTCTCTCTGAACGTCATTTATGTGAGAGGAGCCCTAGCGGCCTCTCCATAGAGCGGCTGGAATGCGAAACGTCAATAGTGACGCCATGGGAGCCTGACGCTA
>NW_010973023.1:6521857-6525628 GCF_000737465.1 Haliaeetus leucocephalus | reverse complement strand
CCCCTCTTCCAAACCAATCCCCCCCCCCCTTCGCCTGTTGAGTAAGCGCCGGGAGAAGTGAAAATGCCATGACGGGCCGGTGCGCTCATCCCCGGTGCTGACACGCCGCGAGAAGGGAGATTCCCTTTGATGCCGCTGCCTGCGTGGGCGGCTGAGGGCAGGGGAGGAGAGAGGGTGGCACTTTCCGCCCGCCGCTCACCCCGGGCACCGGCCCTGATTAAAAATACTCCGCTTTCCATGCTGTCATTTCTCCTTTGCATCTCCGGTCCTCTCTTGCTGGGAAAGGGACTCGGCGGGTGAACGGCCGGGCGGGCTACCCCCCGGGCTACCGAGTCCCACCCTCATCCCGAAACTCGCAGCTCCGCGCTGACAGCGTGGGCAAGCGCAAAATGTCGGTACCGGGTGGACGGTCCTTGACACCGTATTGCCCCCCCCCTCCCCTCCATTTCCCCTCCCCGGGCACTCCGTGCAACTTCCTCGAGCTGTTCCTGTCTCCCACGGCGTGAAAATACCATCATGCCAGAAGGCTAAAAAAAAAACAAACCCAAAACTAGCAAAACCCACCCCAAAACCGGCGGCAAGAGTGTTTTGAAAGCCTTTAAAATAATCTTCAAGGTGCTATTTAAAGAACTGCTACGCAGGAAGCAGGATATTTGGAGAAAATGGTTAGAAAGTGGCCTCGAGAGCGCTAGGTTTCTCGGGGAGATGCGGGCGCTGCGCGGGGAGCCGGGTGCTCGCTCGCCGCCCGACCAAAGGCAGCAGTTTCCTCCGGGGAGAGCACGGTCTGCTATTCTGCAGTTATTTATGACATGAGAGGTCACTCACTATCCGCTGCGTGCTTCCCAAGCGGCGAAAAGGAAGTCCTTCGTGCAAGGAGCTCCCGATCTAAGGATAAACACCGGGGTGGAGGGAGAGATAAGGACAGGAACAACACCAGGAAAATTGTCTAACTGGTGTGTCCGCGTCAGCTCGATTCGCCGGAGGCGGCGGTGCAGGAGCGAGGGCCAGAAGGATGTCGTTCCCGGGGGTTATTGGATAACTCAGGATAATCGAACCAGGCGCTGGGGGCTGTGCAACGAGGGGAGGAAGCCCATAGCAATGTGAAGGAGGCTTTGGGAGAAATAAAGCTCCAGGAGGTGGGGAAGGTTGTCGAGGGATGTTTGCCGGGTGATGCCGGAGTTGGGGAGACTGAAGGTGACGTGGGGGCACTGGGAGCAAATAATGTGGAGAGGCTGAGGGGTTCACTTCCAGTGCTCACCTGTGCGTTTGCATTTATGGCCAAATAACTTTGATGACAACTTGTTGTCAGAATCTGCAGTTGACTTCTCCAAGACCAGAGCTCGTGCGGTCCAGGCCAGTCTTTAGGCTGCAAATTTCTGGGACCAAGGCAGTGAAAATGTCACTGTTTTTAGGCTTTTACTGCAGAATTTAAATACCCGAGTCGATCCAGAAATCCTGACCAGCTGCCATCTATCTGGAGGCACCTAAATTCAGTAGTGCCATAGAAGTGCTCTTTGGAAGGTCACCCAGTCCAACCTCCTACTCAAAGAGCATCCCCCCATATTACCTATAAATTTACCGCTCTTCTTCCAGGATGTAGAAACCAACTGTTCCTCTGCCTGACTGCCGCTTCCTAGGAAAACCCCAAAATGGGATTCAGCTGGTGCACCCAAATTACACGATAGCTCGGTAGTTTCAGCACTTGCACAGAAAACAGGACATCCAGGTTCACACAGTTTGTCTGGGGCAGGTGGGGGAGGGTGAGGATGGGGAGAGTCAACCTACATTCCCCACCTCCCAGGAGATTGCTGTAATCCCTGCCTCATTCTGGGTGGCATCTCACCCACCTGTTTGAAGTGGTGAAAGCGCTTTCAGGCTTGTGTGCAAGCACTGTAGTCTAGCGCTTCAGGCTGTCTGCTGGGATGGAGGAGATCTGCCTATCCGTTCCCGCTCCATGGACGGCTTGTGTTATTTTATGTGAAACACGTAGAGTATAGAAAGGCTGCCACGGCCTTACGCGAACTTTCTCTCTTGCCTGATTAATCCCTTCCTATTGAGCATGATTTCTATAGTAAAAGCTCTCTTTCCCCTCCATACTTTCCTAGACAGCCAATAACCTGGTGACGAGGCCATTCTCTCAGGTAACGGTCGGTGTGAATTTGAGTCTCTTTAAGCAGAGAAAGGAGTTGAATCCCAGATCTCCTGTTTTCTAGGGAGCGCTGCAATCGACAAAGCTACAGAGTCAAGAGAAGGCAGCACCCATCTTCTTCCAGCGGTGCCTTTGAAAAAGCTCATAGGTGAGCATCTCCAGGATAGGGTTCTGATACCCTGAGACTTCCTACAGTCCTAAGCTACATATCCTTGCTCCAGAGGGATGGGATTTGGGATGTGGCCCCTGTCAACCTGTGGCAGGCGGTCTGATTTTGTACCCTTCTGCTCCCTGCAAGCATGCGAAGAGTTAGATGATGAATCTGGATTTCTGGATTTCTGTCTGGGGATGGGGTGCTAAAGAAAACACTGCAGTTTTTAATTTGGTCAGCTAAAACCTCGTTGGGTTTAGGTCTGAGTCAGAATCCTGCCCTTTGGAGGTATCCTGCCGTTCAGAAAATAGATGTAACAGGTGCCGGTGCTGACCAAGGTGACTGAAGTCTTGAAAACAGGATGTGGTCCTGATCAAAATGACACCTAGCTGAGTCTGGATAGCCTGGAACAGCAGCCCTGCCTCAGCTGCCTTACACGGTTAGGCCAGCAGATTTCTGTATGTGAGGTAGCATGCTACAATAGGTAGTCAGGACACCCAATTTATCACCGCTGTGTTTCCAAACTGAAAGAGGAACTCATCCCGCCTCCTTTGCTTGAAAGGCGCCCTTGTCATACAGAGGTCATGATGGGGAAGAGGGGAAGGCCTAGCTCAGCCTCTGGTGGTGTGTCTGGCAGGGTACCCCCTGCCAAAACTGAGCCCTAGTCTTGACTAAATTAAGTCCCAGCCTAATCTAGCCTGCCACCGTACTTTT
Organism: Haliaeetus leucocephalus; assembly: GCF_000737465.1. Taxonomy (NCBI): domain Eukaryota; kingdom Metazoa; phylum Chordata; class Aves; order Accipitriformes; family Accipitridae; genus Haliaeetus; species Haliaeetus leucocephalus. Next base: position 6,522,614 of record NW_010973023.1, on the reverse strand, counting down.
ACAGTCAAAAGTTTATATTTTCTTTTCCCAACTAGTTAAAGAAATGGTTGGGTGGTTTATGCTCAGATTTTCCAAATGACTGTAATTGGATCGAGGCCATGCATTGGAAATTTTTGCCCCAAAGGAAGAAATTTTGAGAAAGATTCAAATGATTCAAACCCAGTCTTTTATGAATGTTAGAAATATGCGCAGTATGCTTTGTTCACAATAGCTCTGTTTTCCCAGACAGAAGCTCCACCAACTGGTGGAATTGCCCTGGAATTCTGCAATACCACAGATGGGGAGGCTTGAATATTCCTGGACTGACTCAGCCCGTTCACTTTGCCTGGCTTGTAAGACAATAGGCGATTCTTTCTTTCTCGTGGAGATCCAAAATTAAAAGTAAAGGAGGTCGCATGTTAACAAAAGGAGCGACTGCCTTTCAGACAAACCCACGGACCGAACTGTGATCTGTTGAGAGTATAATTCCTACTGCCCACGTAAGAGCCGATTAGGAATGGGAGAAGCCAGGACCAGACAAGGTTCAGACATGCAAGCATAGCAGATTATTAAATAAGGAGATGAAGAAGCATTCGGAGGGATCTTAATTTAAGTACGTTAATTATGTAATAATGAAGCAGCTTTAAACTGGATTTATCATGGATACAGAAGAACTACAGTTCACATTGGCCTTGATTCTTTCAAAAGGACAATCTTATTTGTGTTTGCTTAAAGAAAAATGGGGGGGGGGGGGGGGGGGGGACGTCGGGGCCTTTTT
>NW_010973023.1:6519478-6521847 GCF_000737465.1 Haliaeetus leucocephalus | reverse complement strand
GATGGTTGTGTGCGTAGGGAGTGGGGGGGGGGGGGGGGGGGGGGCAGCTCGAGCTCATCTTATCCTGGGCAAAGATCTTGAGGAGTGTAACATTTATTACAGAGAGATGGAATTTAATGAAGGATCAAGGCCATAGGGCTGGTTTATAAACCCCAAAAGTTAATATTTTTCCCCCCTCCACCTAGTAATTAATAAAATAATAGCAATTAGCATTATTATTTCGTAAGTTTTTTTTCCCATGGCTTCCTTCTGAGCCCTTAGTTTATAAATTTAATTCTTGACTGGATTGTCAATCTCTATTCCCAAGAAGGAGTCTCTTTACTTACCACACGGAGCACTACACAAATGCAACTGTATCATCGTAAAGAAAATAATCATTTATGCCAGATAATCATTTAGGCTTGTTCAGCAGGCATTGCCGTTCTGGCAGACTAATACTTTCTGTTCGTGTTGACAAAGGATAGCTCCTCAAAAGCATCAACTTGTTATTTATTCACTTTTCCTGACATCTTTCTATGAGCAGAACCGTTTAAATTCCATCTGTTCTTATTACCTCGTCTTTCCGGTTACCCGGTTTGGTTTACTCCTAATGATCTCCAAACCATTTACCTATGTTACCGGGCATTCCATTTCATTTACTGTCTCTCTCACCTCTTCTTGGACTGCATTTTCTTTCCTTCCTACTATTGCCCTCTCCGTTTCTCTCCCTTCTCGCTACTGTGCTATCTGAACCGCCCACATCCAAGCGCCATCGGGCAGCAGTTCCCCAGCTGGGGTAGGATGAGGGGTTCGAGGAGAGGACAGTGGCAGAGTCCAGCTGCCAAGGCAACCCACCATCTAGTTTTTTTTTACTAATCGGTCCATCTTTCCCTCCCTGCCCTGTGTACGAAAAGACCAGAGCGTGGTGTATGCACTCTAGGCCTGAACTTACAGCCCTAGCTCCAGGAGTAGGGTGGTGAGCTCAGAGTCTAGTCTTTGGGGTTGTGAAAATCATCTTGAAATCCAGACTTGAGTGAAACTGGCAGGTCACGGCTGCCGGAGCCCACAGCGGGCTGGAAGTGTCATACCTGGAGCTGCATGAGGCGCGCTGCTCTGCGCAGCAGCAGCCCTCTGGGAGCGAGCAGTGCCAAAACAAACTTACAAACAAAAGGAGCAAAGTGCGCCGAGCGCAGGTGTGCTGCTGTTCCTCTTCTACCAAAGAGAAGGAGCCCGCTGCTGCTTCTGCAGAAGCCGTGAGAACGGCAAAATAGCAAAAATTGGGAGCGTCAAGAAGTGAAAGCCAAACCCATCTAAATACAGCTTTAGAAAACAACCATCACTGCTTCTGGGGCACCTAGGGTAGAGATCCAAAATTAGAGAAGGGCTACGTGTCTCAGTGATGGAGGCGAGGGGGAGAACGACAGAGAAGAGAGGTTCCACACCTCGTCTTCTGCTTGCTTAGGTTATCCTCCCTTGAGCGTTCGAGCTTTGCAAAGGCGAACAGGAAGCACCGCAGTGGAACTGAGAATCAGGGGAGCTGCTCGCCGCTGCAGCAGAAGGTGCATGTGTTTTTCTAGTAAAAGGACCTCCCCACTTTCAAAGGAGCAAAGTCATAATAGGTTCTCTCTAATTCCTGTGACTCTGAAAGAGAAGACCAGCGAAAGTCAGCATCGTTCCGCATAGTTTTGGCCGATCTCAATGCTCTGCCTTACAGGAAGGGAATGGAACGTTAATGCTTGAACAATCTCCTATTTTTTACTAGGATACGTTTTGTATTTTTGTAAGAAATTTGTTGGGGATGATGAGGCAAAAGCTTTGTCACATTGCAGTTAAATTTGGCACTAGAAACTAACGCATAATTAGAAGTTCCGGGCAAGTTAAAAAACAAATTTAATAATTCCCATTTTGCCTTTCCTCCTTCATCAAAGCTTTCATGTGCTGAGTGCTAGAATAACTCTGGTGTTTTCACCCTACCAAAATTCCCCACTGATCATTCCGCGCATTTGTGGTTCCATGCAAGGGGGAAAAAAAAGCTTCCTGCCATCTGTTCTGAATTAGATATCTTTTCCTATTATATTTCCCCACGTTATTGTCTCTGTTGTTATGAAATACTAACTTAAATTTGCAGTATTTGTACCCTTAAGAGTTTAGGCAATTCCCTTTATTTTCCACGCTGCTGCTCTTAAATCAAGACGAAGAAACGGCGTCCTGTATCCAGCAGACAGATAACACCGCTGAACTTCACCTTTTTATCAGTCACTATGCCTTTTCCTAGCCTGGTGCTTTCTAACGACGAGGGCACAAAACAGTCTCATAAATAGGCTTTTATTAAAAATTATGTCCTTTCACGATCGCTTCCTTTCTACCTGTTCCGCTGGCTTTTTAACTGC
>NW_010973023.1:6487304-6518118 GCF_000737465.1 Haliaeetus leucocephalus | reverse complement strand
TTTTTTTTTTTTTTTTTTTTTTTTTTATTTTTTCCCCTCTCTGCCTTCTCCGGCTATAAATAGCCCGCGCCGTGCGTGTGTCACGTTCCCATTACGTACGCCTTACGCTGACGCACGGGGGCGGGCGCGCTCCGTGACGTCAGCACGTATCCGGCCAATCTATAAATAAACTTCCGGCGGCGGGTGCCAGGGGCGGGCGCTGATGTCGCCGCCGCCGCCGCCGCTGCTGCTGCTGCTGGTCCCGCTCCCCCGGGAGCGGCCGGCCCCGTTGCCCTGGTGACCCGCGGCCTCGTTTCCTCTAAGCGGCTGCTGGGCGGTGGCGGCGCCGCGGGGGGCTCCGGTCCCGGTCCCGGTCCCGGTCCCGGTCTCCGCTCCGCTGGGAGCCCGCCGGGCCCGCGGCCTGGTTGGGGAGGAGCGCCCAGGGGCGGCAGGGAGGGCGCCGCCGGCGCTGAGTCGCTGCTATCCGTGTAGAGCCTCACCCGTTGGTGAGGTGGTGGTGCGGCACGGCTTGCCCCGTGCCTCTTAATTGCGTACTTCTAATTAGTTCCCTGCTGCGAAGGCAGTAGGTTTTTGGGGGGGGGGTGCCCGCAGTGAGGTGTGGGGTTCCTCGGAGCCGCCTCAGGAGCTGCTCTCCTCCAGTGTCGAGTTTGGGGAGCAGCGTGCACCCCTGTGGAGGGGTGAACTGCGCTCGAACAGCAGGTGATGCGGCCTTTCCCCCCGCACCCCCCTGCCCGGCTACATAGCAAGTCCAGAGCTGTGGCAGTTTGCAGCCATGTGTTTTAAATCATTGTTTGTCTTAAAAGTGTTGACCGTGAGTTAGTAATTCAGTAGTTGCTCTGCAGTCGGGCCCAAGTCTGTGTGTGGTAGAGATGGAGCACATAGCAGAAACGGTAACTTCGGCCATCCTGCTGTCCTCCCTTGAGTCTGAGATCCAGATCCTAGATAGAGTTTTGGGGAATCTGTATATATTTTAGCTGGCTGTTAGAAATACAGTATTCCCTGCTCATAGGCTTAGCTGCAGCCACCTCCTAGGAAGTAGCCAATGCTTTTTTGGATCCCTTTAGGTCAAGGAGGGAAGGGAATGTCACTCTCGCAGGCTCTAACCACTGGTCTGCTGTTTGAAAGTGGCTGCGGTGGTGGGTCTCGATGTCGTCAGTATGTATTAGGCCCCTCGGGGCTAGGGGTGTAGCAAGATAATTCGTTCTGCAAGCAGCTGTGCTGGCTGAAGATGCAACTCTCCCCCAGTGGTTTGCTGCCTTTCCTCTGCCAGAGTTACCGCCCCCACAGCTCTTGAGTTAATGTTGGATAAGTGAGCAGCTGGGAGAAGGGTACTAATTTTGCCTAAAGCACACTAGGGAGGATTCGTATGATCTCTTGCTGGCAGAGGTTTGGACTTGGTTATCTTTGGCACATAGATGATGACAGCATTATATGGCAATAATACATTCGCCAGGGCAGTGATGTTTGAGAGAAAATACCTGCCGGTTGCTTTAGGCATTGGGACAGTTTTCTTGTGAGTACATGGTGTCTCTGAGATTCAGGTGGGTAGACAAATGCTCGGGTCGGTCGAGATGGTAATACCTGTGGGTCTGTTCACAGCAGTGCTAGGTGTCTTGAGTAACCTCTTCTGGTGAAAGCGTAGGTGTGGGCAGTGTGTTTGGCTCTCCTGTCTGGGCATCTTGCTTTCATCCTAAATGTATAGGGCTGGGTTCAAAGAGAGGTCTGCCTGACTGGCTGAACAACCTATTGAAAAACAATTCTGGAAAAAGAAATCCAATTCTAGTACTTAAACTGTTGCTAAGTAGTGTGATAATTAAATTATTACCTAGTTTTGATTGTAAGCTTTCTGGGTAGGGGAGCATCACAATTATTGGCCATCTCATGCTTCTTATTGCTTGCACCAAGATGTGTTTTTCTTCCAAAGACTCTTTGTTAAGCAGTAACAAAGTAAGTGTAAGTAGCAGACTTACTTAATACTACTCTTACAGTGCTTGGGGTTTCAGGAAGTCCAGCCATCTTAATTGTTTTCTAGTGCATGGTATTTTTGTACTTCATTTTGTAGGTCAACGTGTAAAACTTGATTGGTTTGCTTAAATTATAGGTTATAAAGTACTTGATGTTACGCTTTTCTTGTCTTGTGCTTTTATGTCAATGGAATTTGAAAAATAACTTCTCCCACTGAGAGAACTGGCCGTTTTAGTGATTCAGGGTTTCCACTGAGTTCTGTGCGTTTGGGGAGTTTTGTATGTATTTTCTAGCCCTGATAGACAAATTCATTTCTGTCTTTCCACAGATAATGTGAAAATTTTACAACTCGCAGTGGGCTGAATAGTGATACAGTCATTTCTAACCCTAATCAGCTTTCTAGGGCATATTGGACATAGCAATTTCTTAGAGATGTTGGAGCACTTCTTAATCTTGCAGGTTTTTGGAGGTATACCCTTCTCTGATGTACATGGTCTGTTGGAATGTCACACGGAGACTATGTCAACCTTCTGGGAGTTCGGATTTGATGGTAACATCAGCTTCAGTTCTCAAACAAAATGGCTTGCTTTTCCAGTAGTTGCATTCTCGGAGGGAAACTTGGTGGTTTTGCAGTTGCTTTATCTGTAAGGTTTGTAGTTTGCTGGAGAATTTTCCTAGACAGCACACGTGGCTGTGCAGGTGAGCTGAAAGTAGGAGCAGCTTGGTTATCTGTGACAGATGTCCTCTGATGTTTTCCACCACTGCAGTAGGATAGATGACATGTGACATCATCAGTGGGACAGCTGGTATCTTCACCTCTACCTAGTCATCCCCAAAGGATGAATTCCAAGCCATTGGCAGCTGTCTTAGAGGCGGGTGAAAAGGATGAAAGGATCTAGTTATGAACAAGCCCTCAAATTGACCTACCTCTCTGAAAGTGGTAGAGTCAAGTCACAGCGCTGTCTTTCCAGGAAACATTGACTTAGTATTTCCGCCCTGTGATATTTCAAAGAACTTTGGAGAGAGCTATTGTACAGTGCTGCTGGCGGGCAAAATGAGTTCTTTAGGTGTATTTGACCAAAACCAGTTAGCAAGCTTGCATTAAACTCATCTTGAGCTTTTTGTTAATAAGCCTCATGCCATTGGGTGCCTAAAGGTCTCCTGCAGGGTTCAAGTGTTTTACTAGTTGGCCATTTAAATGTTTTTGATAGCAAAAGCACTTGGGTGTGCAGTGAACTCTCTTCCCACTGAAAGAATAGAGTTGGGACACTTGGCAGTGGGCCGAGGAAAGCTGACTTTAACACTGTGTCACTTCTCAGTGCTAGGTCCCAAGGCCTTGAATTAAGGAGGACAAAAAAGGTGGGAAGTTAGAGGTAATCTTGGTGGGGCTCAACCCAAAACAAAGTAGTGACTCTCTTAGTTCATGTGCATTCTACCAGTGTAGTGCCTTGTTTGAACAGAAGACAAGTTAAAACAGAACAAAGATAGAGCTTAGGGGAAAGCGGAGAAAGATGAATACGACACAAAGCCATAATGGCTTCGCAGGGTACGGTAATGAAGCAGAAAACTAGTCTTCTTTATAGTTGTCTCCCCAGGCTCAGATACCTCTTAATTCTCGGTGCTGGGAGTAAATGTCCTCTACAGCAATGTTGTCTGTGATCAGGCTAATTGATAATGTTTCTGTCATTGTGAATGGTAAACAGTAAAAATATTTTTGCAACAACAGTTGATCATAAGAAAATCTAGTATTAATGTGACAATATTGTACATTCTTTGAATGCTTCATTAAAAAAAAATCATACTTTTGGGGGAATATCTTTTTTTGAAAGGTTTGCTCTCTGACTTCAGGTGGACTTGCATCAGTGAAGTCACTTCTGTCTGTTTTACAGAATTCAATGTGTCAGATATATTTTTTTAATAAGAAAAAGAAAAGCATTCTAATCTTTCTGTGATATACGTCTAGGAGCAAACTTGCTAATGTTTATCTTGAGCAAATTCATGTTGTTTCTTTTCCAGAAATGTTTCATTTGTTGAAGTGAAGAAAATTAAGTCAGAAAAACATGTTTGGATGGAATATAACAACGTGCATGATTGTATTAAAATCCAGTTTGGTATTTGAATTACTAAAAAGTGTGGCTTGGTACGGTTCTTGAATATGATTGTAACAATATTGTGTGTGAGGGTTCCATGTTCTAAAAAAGTTTTAATTGGCATTGTTTTCTTTGTTCCCTTGCTTTTCTTGTCATGAGAAGCAAAAATGGGCTAACTTCATTATTTGAGTGGGACATTGTAAGCAGAAGAGCACAAGATAATGTGGTTTGTTAATGTCAGCCTTTAGCTTATGTCTGTGGTCACACTTAAAAATGCCCTTCTTGGTTTCTCTGCCTTCTGTTCTTCTTTTCACTCTAATCTCTGTTCTGCCTTATACCTCTAGAGTTCCCAGTCTCTGTTTTGGGTCCCCTTCGTTCCACAGTAGGCCAGTTCTGGACTTTCCTGCTTCACGTTTCCCTAATTGACTAGTTTTGTTCATTTATGTTTTAAAAATGAGTGATTTCATGTTAGCTTTCTAGGGTTTTAATAAAACTTGTATTTACTTTTTTTTTCCCCCAAGCTGGTCTTCTTGTGGAAGAAGTGCTAATGAAACCTGTTAATGTCTAAAGCATGCGGCTTTTTCTTGTGCTACATTCAGCCTTTTTCTAAACACTTTTTGACATTTGGTTTTCATTATGTGCTCTTCTGCTGTTGACTTTGTCATTCAGAACTGTCTTCAGTCATGAATAGAAAATAGGAGGGAGTTTTTCTCTGGGATCTGGCATGTAATGGAGGCAGAGCTACTTACGTACGATGAGATTTGTGCATGCCTTTCCTTATGATGGTCTCTTGTACTAGTGAGTAGATCTTCCCTCCCCTGCTTAACTGGTCTGCAACTTGCTCAATCTTCTATGGCAAAGCCAAGGCTTTTGCACTGGGAACGAGATGCAAGCCTGAGACATGATCTCTCTGTTTCTTCTCTGAGGAGAAGAATCAGTCTGCCTTTAATAGTCTTAAGGCCTCTGGAGCCATAGAGAAGCAAGTAGACAGGGAGAACTGGCGACTGCTTTCCATTTCCCGTTCCCCCAGGGTGATTTGGAGTATTTGGAGAAAGGCTTAATCCCCTCTATGTGAGAAGAGTGGTCTGTCTTTGTGGGAGGGACACTGGTTACTATTTTGCTAGTCCTTGTAATTCTGTGTGTCAAAGTGATTTGATGCTGTATGCATTCTCAGTAGTGTATTTACAGAAATCTATTTGGATAAGTTTATTGCTCTTTCAGTTGATTTGATACTTAAAAAGTACATGATGTGCTTAATTAAGACTGCTTGTGCTTTAGTTGTGGAAGAAGTGCTACAAAAGTAATGAAAAGTAGAAATAACCAGTGCAGCCATCTGCAGTATGTTTTAATTTCGTTTGAATCTCCTCAGTCAACGATGGGGAAGTGGGTGATTGAGGATTTAAGTGATTGTTCTTGGCTGTGATCATTTGGACATTGAGCCAGTTATTGGTGGAGGTGGTTGGGTAGGGGAAAGGTGACTGAACAAGATAAATGGCTCGGAAATAGTTGCTGATAGAACTTGGTAGGACTGATGGAACAGGAAAAACGGAAGGTAAGAAGTCTTGGTAATATTGGATAAGATCTCTTACAGGTCGTAAAGGCTGGAATAAGTGCATTTTATTTTTTTTAAGAACCAGAAGAAAATATGAGAAATGTCATACCAAAGTTCTGCAACTTGAATAAAGGCTTTGTTTGATTTTGAGCTTGTTTTTGCAAAATTCTGCAACGTAGTAAAAAACAAATTGTTAACCTCTACTTCTGAGTAATGTTTGAATTGCCCTTGTAAAAAAAAAAAAAAAAAGATCAGTTTGCGCATCCTGGTATAAGAATTGTATAGATGTAAGGATGTGAGCATGTACGCTTTCACATGAACAGTAAATGTTTTCTTTTTGAAAACTGTCTTAATTGTTTCTTAAAACTGAAGAAAGGAATTATGTTAAGTATTAAGCTAAAATAAATTCTTGGCTGAACAGTGTGTGGGATTCAGTAGAGTCATGGATACATAATTGTACAGATTTATTTATATTTAAACAGTTTCCTGAATTCAGATTGTGCCTCTCTCTTGTATAAATACTGAACCACTCCCCCCCCCCCCTAATTTCACAATAACTTTGGAAGCTCCGCATCCTTGTGCTCTAGTTGGCTACTGCCTTTTAGTAGCCAGTCATATGGTATAGATTTGCAAAGCTGACGCAAAATGGAGCAATTCATCTCCTCCGTAATACAGGCTGCTGAAAGCTTATCACCCTGAAGCTCTGCTCATTGCACTGTAACCCTGCTGAGTACCAAGACAAGTTCAAGGTTTTGGTTTTGGTCTTAGACTTTACAATGCTTGATGGCGATGGCCCAAGCCGCCTGAGGGAACACCTTCTGCAGTCAGGGCCGCTCATGACAGCTGCATTCCACTGGAACAATGGCATTGTTGGCGAAATGGGGAATGAATGGGAGAGACAAACTGCTTCTGCAGCTAGCCCACAACTGAGGGATTCATTCCTGGAACACATCAGAGTGACTATAAACCTCCCTGTCCTCAGAATTAAGTGTAAAATTCACTTGCTTCAATCTCGACTTTCCACAATGACCAGGAAAAAAAAATCCCTAGGGTGTGACAAGAATGATCTTGGTTTCTTTTTAAAAAGCCCAAATAACAATGTATATAAAAGTGTAGAGAAAACTAGTGTAAATTTTGTCCACTATTCCTGTGCAGGTTTTGGTAGTCTTCCTCATGACTCCTGTCCTCAGAACTTTCACTCTGCTGGCCAGCAGTAAAAATGCTACTTAGGCTTGTTTTTTGGGTGAGGAAAAATCCCAATCGAAGAGGAGACAATAGAAAGCCAAGCGGAAAAGCAACACAGAAGAATGTTTCTAAAAATTTTAGCTTCATTTTTTTCTGCTTTCCTCTGCACATCTATTCTTAATATACTTTTTATTTACAGATGTGTTACTGATTGTTGAAATGCAACAGTAAAAATTTATTAACTGTTGCAGTAGTGTCACGACTGTTCTCGGGACTAGAACCGCACTGATCTGTTGTAGCTTGCATTTGAATGATAGTGAGGAGATCAAATAGCAGGGAGAAAATACCCAATGCAGTTTTGCAGGAAAGCATTGGACAATGTTGATGGCCCATCTGGCTGTTGTAGGCCTTTTGCTTGATAGTTAAATTTTGGGCCTGAGCCTAAAGAAACTGTAAATCTGTTCTGAAATAGCTAACAAATGGCTCAGTCTTCAGAAACAGAAGTCCACCGAATCATGGGTGTCATTACAGGGTGACTAGAGACCGAGTGTCTGCGGTGCCAAAGGAAGCTGGTGGGTGTCAGGTTCAGAACAAGAGGAGGTGGTTCTTTGCACAGTGTGTCGCTAAGCTCTGAAATTCCTCGCCTGAGGACATGACAAATACTAGAAGTTTGCCTGGGTCCAAGGAGACAGCCGCACGGAAAGGCAAGCCATCGAGAGTTAGTAGCTATAAAGAAAGACATAGTGTACAAACTCAGGAGTGGTTGAGCGGAAAGTCTTCCAGGGATGTGTTCTGATGCTGTTGCCTAAGCATCTTTTTTTAGTCAATATTGCACAGAATGCTTGGTTAGGGGGATCACTGATCTGACACAGTGCAGCTGTCTCTGTATTTTTGTGTTTAAAAGCAGTCTGAGGAGAATGGAGGGAATGACAAAACTTGCGGAGAAACCAAAACTAAAGCTGGCTGGAAAGCAGTGCAGAAGATCTTGCAATTCTGTGTGACTGAGTGAGAAAATGGCAGATGAAATTCAGAATTGACAAAAGCAAAATAGTGCACACGGAGAAAACCAACTAATTATACATACACAGTGATGCACTCTAAATTACCTGTTATCACTCAGGAAGGGTCCTGGACTCATTGTGAAGTTCTGTGAAAATGTCAGCTCTATATTCAGTGAAGGTCAAAAAGGCAAGCAGAACAATGTTAGGAAGGGGTAGAAAGAGCAAAAAGGAAAAGGAAAAAAAAAAGAAAAAGCCATCAGGCTGTTAACATGAATCCATGGAGATCTTGAAAACTGCATGCATTTTGGGCCACCTTATCAAAAGGAAGATAGAGTGGAGTTTGGAAAAAAAATGAGCAAACCAACAAGGATCATTGGAATGGTTTTCATATAAGGACAGAAAAGTTTTTCACCTTAAATAATAGATTTCAGGGGGGAGGGGTTGAATATGATGGCTCTCTGCAGAGGGATAAATGGTGGGCGGGAGGACACAGAGCAAATAATTCCTTTCTCAGTAATAAACCATAAAGGAAAATGAAGTCTTCAGGGTGCAAGCTTAAACACAAGCAACAGGAGGTACTTTTAAAGGAAAAAAACCCCAAGCAAATAATTACATTGTGGCATTTATTGCTGCAAGTGGTTTGAATAAATAGGTTAAAGCAGTGATTGAAAAATTAGCCGGACAGAGGTCCACCAAGGATTACTAAACACAAAGGTGGTGATGCTGCTTCTGGTCTGGAAAGATCTTAGACCGCCTGTGGCTAAAAGGGAATGGTGCTATGCTTTCGCCAAAGCAGTCAGCATTGGCCGGTGTCGGAGATGGCAGGGTCAGTGAAATTGCGGCCCGATGCGGGGAGCGTGCCTCGTGTTCCCAGCCCTGATGTCGGCAGAAGTCGCTGTGACGCTCTGCAGTGTGGCTTGTAGCGGACTTGTTCACAGGAGGTGGTGGTGGGGGGTGTAACAGTTGAGGAAAGGAAGGCTTTGTTCCTGAATATAAAAAGATGGAAATAATTGAAATTTGATGTAAAATCATACAGAAGACCGTAGCCTGGTCTGTGGCCCGCCACACCTTGATTTCATGGGGGATTATAATATCAAAATGTTTATAAGCTTTCAGTAGGCTGTGGAAGACGATCTGTGAGGCAGTCTGAGGGCACGTAGTCTCCGGTGCATCTTAGCAATGTCCAAGAGCATTTTCCAGTTTCTTATTCCTCACTGCAAAGCCTCTTTTTTCCATGAGTTTGTCGTAGCGATGCATTTTTCAGCCAGGTACCAATTTCTTCAAGACATTTAGAGACACGGGAGATGGTGCTGTCTAAATTCAAGGTACCGAAGATCAAGAGTTGGGTATTGCCTGTGTTTTAGTGATACTGTAGCCAAAGCTCTTGCACCAGTTCTCCCAGTCACTTTACCGAAGCCACTTCTGTCTGTGGAAGAGCAGCTGGTCATAACAGCCATGAGAATGGGTCCTGGGGTGGAGGGTACTTATCTTCATCCCTGAAGCCTTTAAAAATCAAGACAGGAATGAGTAAGTTGTTTTTACTGAACTTTCTGTATTTGTTACTTCATGGACTTGGGGAGAAACATGACAACTAGACAGTCTTGTGAATACATATATGTACAGTATGTCAGATGGGTTTACTGGACCACAGTCTAATAATAAAAAGAGAAAATGAAGCTTACAGAGTTATTGTTTATTACCTCTTCAAGACTGAATCACTCACACTGGAAGTGAAAGAAAACTCTAGTCTTTCCAATGTTTGTTTGTTTGGGTTTTTTTGTGGTTTGGGTTTTTTGTAGTTGGGGTTTGGTTTTTTTGTTGGTTTTTTTTTTTTAAATAACAGCCTGTACGAAGCAAGTGAGGTAATGCTGAAATACATGTTTTCTAGTGGCAGTCTGCTCGGCATCTGTTAGAACAGTATCAAGAAGTTGTCCCATGGAAAGTGTCTCCTGAATCAGACTGAAGGCAATAATAGAGATTCTGCGGTTAAAACTTCTGCCTATGACAAAGTTCCAAGTGTTGGTGTTCCAACTCCTGTCTTCAAAAAATGCACAATAATTAGATAACTAGGGGAAGAGTCCATATGAGGAACAAAGATGCTCCATGCAAGTATATAACTTTTTACAGTTAAGGAACAATCCTAAGTGGTTTTTAGCTCTTAAAAATACAAAAAATCTGGTATGTGTATGATGGTTTGAGTAATTTCTTTCTTCAAGTTACTGGATTGAATTTATTTTTGCTGTACACAGTATTACTCTTATTTCCTGTAGCTAGGTCTTTGCTGAGGGCTTGTAAGTGTTCATTTTACAGTTAGGCAAGTGATTTTCAACCTTTCAGTTTGAAGGCCCAGAAAAATGTGCAGTGGTGGAGGGAAGAGCAAATTGAAGCCTGTGAGAGTTGTGTTTGTGGTTTTGTGGTCCCTGAGTCCACCAATGCTTTGGAGGGTCTCCAGAATTTGAAACAACTTATTTAGACTCTTTAAATTATATATATAAAATAAATAAATAAAACCCCCAAACCAGTTCTCTGCATGGAAGCTAGCAATTTATCCCAAGTATGTTGCTGCCTTTGCCAATAGCTTGCTCTGCACATTTATTCATGCATTGACTAGAGTTTTCCTTTCAAGAAACTGGGTAGCATATATTTGATCAAGTTTAATTATGCTGGACCAACAGAATCCATTTAGGTCTTCCTTCCTGCAATGCTAAGGAAGTTTTGAGCTGGTGAGAAAGCTGGTGTTCTGTTCAAATATTCCATGAGTCACCAATTCTACATCATTAAAACTGAGGAACTACCCCGTCTTTTTTTTTCTCTCCTTTTTTTTTTTTTTTTTGTCTTTTAAGAATTTAGTCAATTCTTTTCTACTAGTAGCTTTTACTGGTTTCATCGGTAGGGGGGTTGGACATACTGGTCTTTGGCTCCTAAGATCCCTCTTCAAGCAGTTAAAAAGTTTTCGTGTTCAGTATTTGACATTTCCAGAAGCTGAAATGGACTGAAATGATAGGTTACATGACAGACATGATAGTTTTGTGATTTGGAGTAAAAGTTCCTTTACATTTTTGGTTTTGTCCTGACCTGTTATAGTACTGTTCAGCTGACTCCAGGTTTCTGTCCTAGCGTTCAAATTCTGCTGGTCTTATAAACGGCTTCATCCCTGTGATAAAAGCCCCACAACCCAAACCAACGAACAAATCCAAAATGCAGAGAGCTTGTGAGAAAAGACCTAGGTTCCTTTTCATAGAGCTCGTTCTGGTAGTCAACCTGTTGAGGAAGGAGAATGCTTATTAACCTCATGGCATTCTGAACTTACCTGTAAAATGGATTTCTTTAGTAAAAATTGTCTTTGCTGATCCTTCACATGCAACTCTACCACTCTTTTTTTGAAAATCTGAAGCACAAAGGACTATGAAGTTTCTGAGTCCTTTCTACAGGGTCAAAGGATCAAAAGTGCGACATGCACTTGGACACGTGCGCTTAGCATCCATGTTTCTAACACTTTCTCTCTGGTCTGCTTGCTCCTTTACTCCCCCCCCCCCCAATTCTGAGTGGAAATCAAGAGGGCAGGAAGGTGGAGGAGGAATGTGCTCACCAGAATTGGTTTTTCCCGATACTCTCCTAAACAGGACCTCTGGAAGAGGAACGTTGTGTTTCAAGACTCTGATGTATCAGTAGTGTGATGTCCTGCCTGTGCATTTGGAGGATACCCATTTGGCTTTGTGGTTTCTGCAGGGAGCTTTTGTATGGAAACAACTTGCCCAGTGAAGTAGTCTCTCTCACCATGCGTGAAACTAAACTGGGCCAAATCGAGAAATTTTGCTAGCTAGGTGGAGCTCCCCCACTAAGTTTATTCTTGTCTTGATTTTGTACGGCCTTAGTTACTACAAGTGAATGTGTAAGTTCATTTAATAGATGCCCAGTTAACAAAGAAAACTAAAATTTAAAGGTAGGAGAAGCTTTCTCCTCCATGGACTGCCACAGGTGGAGGCAAGCACACAGTATGCTGGGGTTGTATGGAGCTGGGCTGTTATTGAGGTTGACGGTGTTTTCATTCAGTGCAATCCTGGAAGTGCTGGCAAGACTTTAAGTAGTTTTCTTCCTGGATAATAGAATTTAAAAAATACCTCATGATGACTCAAACATAGCCCATGGGTTACTGTAAGATGAAGTTACCACCTAGCTGTAAGAAACACATGTTCATAGCAAAACTTACTCTTCCCACTTCCCTCAAAGTATGATTCTCTAAGCCTGGCATCCTTTGTTTCCGTACTTGCTGGGTCTCTAGAGAGCACCGTATCAAGTGATTTCTGTCTGTGTGTGACAAGGACGAGCCTTCCCACTGCAGCCTGAGATGTGAGGATCAGATGAGATTCATCACGCATTTTTACATTGTCTCCACAGTAAAGGACTTGCAGGACATTTTAGGCACTGATGCAACCACATAATTTTTCCATTAGGCCTTTAGTGATGTTGAAGACACTTAGTCTTCAGTACTTTTCAGTAAATACGTGAAATGAAGCTTAGTACATGGTTTTGTTGATAGTTCAGGAAGAAATACAGAATTTAGACTGGTGTCTTACAGGGAATGTGTATTTTGGAAAAACACAATTGCTTTGTCGTGGCTGTGAGGAGAACCTAATGTATATCCTCATCAGTGTTTAAAATAATGGGTCTGATTTTGCTAAAAGCACACATGGGGTCAGTTACTGTTGCTCAGCCGCCGAACAGTAATTCATTATGCTACAGTAATGTGTTTATTGTTTGCTGTGATACCCATATGCTGGAGTAAAAGGTTATGGTTCTGGATTTGAAATGTAATAAAATAGAGCTAGTAAGAAGCTAATTTCTTTTTCCACAGAGCTACATTTCGAAGTAAAAGTGAACTTTTTAAGAACCATACTGAAGTATAATTAAGTAAAGCTTTTTGGAAAATAAAAGGAAAGGAAACAGTGAACAAATAACTATGCAAATAATCAAAGACATTTGTTTGAAACCAAATTTGTCCAACAGAAATTTACGTATATGTGTTTCTACTGTAATATGACACTAGTCTGTAAACTTCTGTATGAGCATGTATGGAATATATTCAACCACTAGCAATCATTGTTTCAATTCACCAAATAACCAATTAAAAGGAGAAAATCAGTACCATGCTGTAGCATTAATAATGGCAGTAGAAGAGTTTTAGATTGAGGCGAGTCCTTTTTTTCTTTTTTTTTCCTGAGGATATGCATACATTAGTCTAATGGCAAAATGTCTTTAATTCCACCCTTAACAGTGTGGGAAAAGTTTAAAGAGTTTGAAGAATCTTTTTAGTACCAATGGAGGCAGTCTCAGAGATACCAGCTGACTGATTTCTGAAAAACAGTGCTCTGGGGAGTAGCAGCCTTCCATCAGTTAATGTCTCATGTTTTAATGACTAACGGTGGCACATATACAAATTTTACCACAACTTCGGTAGAACATGGAAGATGAAACACCAGAAGGAGAAGGAACGAATTTGGGGGAATCATCAGAAAGCCACTTTCACATGCCTGACTGGAGTGGTGACTACATTTATAATGTTGTGGAAAGAAGGATATTTCAATGCAATGCTAATTTAATTTTATAAATATAGAATTGTTTTATCATGAAACCAAATCTATTTTTATATATTTGCTATTCCAATAACATCGGAAAATTGTTGACCCTAAAACCTATGTAATTGTTAAAGCTTAGCAGCCTGTGTATTTATTTACAATTGTAATTCCATTCATTTATTAACTCAGGATTTTTTAGCATAGTGTGTAGAGTGACTGTATTAAGTATTCTGTGCATTCCCATGACACTGTAGACCTAAGCGGTGCAATGATGACTTGTTTCTTATGAACACATCTAAATTTTGGAGGAAGATGAATGTTTGGGGCCTCAGTCTCAAGGAACAAATTCAGTCCTCTCTGCAATCCTAAGTGCAACTTCCCAGCTGATGATTTTGAGCTAAGGAGTGACCTGAGGTTTGCTGAGTACCATTGACTGTTGGTTCAAGGCAAATATTCGAAGCATGACCTGCATCAGTGACTCAGTACCTATGCCAGTAGTATATAAAAAGTTTCAGTTACAGTGGTGCATTCACCATCAGGATTACCACTTAAAAAAATACTTGACTTCTTCCTCAACAGGGCTATGCAAGAAGACCTTCATGTTCTGGACATAGGCACCAGAATATGTCAATACAAGTGTTCTACTTTTCATAGAATCATGGAATCACAGAACTGTAGAGCAGTTTGAGTTGGAAGGGACCTTTAAAGACCATCTAGTTCCAACCCCCCTGCCATGGGCAGGGACACCTTCCACTAGACCAGGTTGCTCAAAGCCCCATCCAACCTGGCCTTGAACACTGCAATGACGGGGCATCCACAACCTCTCTGGGCAACCTGTTCCAGTGCCTCATCATCCTCATTGTAAAAAATGTCTTCATTATGTCCAGTCTAAATCTACCTTGTTTGAATTTAAAGGTGTTGCCCCTTGCCGTGTCACTACAGGTCTTGGTAAAAAGTATCTCTTTTAACTCAAAGTATTAGGCCTTGCAATGTAGTACCTCATTATACTCTAGAATACTTTAAAAAGCTGTACCTAAGATTTGCCATCAGTAGTAATAAGTGCCATGATATTATGTGACTAGGGGGAGAATCAGGTTAAAAACACAATGGCAAAGATGTAAAATCGATATATCAGAACAACTTATTTTTTTATACATGTCACTTCATGAACTTTTCTACTCTTAAAGCTAACACTTCAGTGATAGCTGATGATTTTGTATTTGTGTAGACACATAGCAGAGAATTTAAATTGCATCGTATGAGCTACTAATGCTGTAAACCAAACAAGAGAGCCATACATTTGACTGGAGAAGAACTTTGACTAAATAGTTTATGGGAACCTTGTAAACCAAAGATGATGGTAGTTTTGCCTTTAGGTTCATCACTGATGTGACTGAATGATTTCCTACCTGTTTGCATATGACGTCACTTTCATACTGGGGTACCATAATGCGATTGCAGAGTAATGGGCCAAAATACTCAAGCTTTCACTGATGCCCTCTTATTTTTCAGACCATTACCACAGAACATGAGTGTGTATTTCAGTCCTTGTAAGAAGGCGGAATAAACAGCATGTCCCTGTTGGGAGTCAGGAGCTGGATTTCCATCGGTGATGCAAATAGTGATTTATACAAATCTGTATATTAATGGCAGGGGAGTCCCCATCCTTGAAGCAGTATGTAGGTATGAGGTTATCAATCAGTATCTTCAGACCTTAATAGTTCACCCTGGAGTGGATGCCTTGCAGGCTGAGCAGGGCTAAATACCGGGTCCTGACAGGCATTGTTTTCTTCTGAGTCGTAGTCGCTTTGGGCTGCGGTGGTAGCTGCTGGCTTTGCAAATTGCTGGGCTGGTTGCAGATATTAAAATATCATCTCTTCATTACCAGTCTTGCTGCTGAAGACTATCACCCTGGTAAATCTTGTAATGGAAATAATGCTTACTTCATCCACTACAGGCCCAGTTAGAAGGTTTGATTAAAACAGCTGATAACCTTGCAGACTGGACTAATGTGAATGAGGGAGGAGGGCTCATGCAGTCTCTTTTGCTAGCAGGGCTCTGCAAGTGGTAACCTGCAACTAATGGGTTATGAGGAGCAACCAGGAGTGGTAGCAACTTCATCCTACACAGCTACATCTGAAAGAGGATACACGTATGCAGAAAAGCTTGTTCTTACTCAGAGTGCTACTGCTTCAGTTTGTATTGGTATGGGAAAGGGAATACAACTTCCCCTTCTCCAAACACATTACTAGTACCATTTTGTATTTTAGCTATAAGCTGTGCCAGTATAATGAATTTTAATATCCATATTGGTATCTCTGTGCTAGGAGGTCTGTATTCACCTGATAGTTTTGCTAAAAACATCACACCCTTTACTGAAATCATTACGTGGCTAGAAAAAAACAAGGTTTAAGAAGTTATATAGGCAAGTGTTTATGTGGTTTCTCAGTAATGTTGCTCCAGACAGGTAAATAACTTAAAATGTTAAGTCAGAATATCTTCTTTTTTTTTGAATAGTGTAGACTGCTCATAATAAATATAGTAGAATAAATAGGACAGATATTTGTTTTTACCTTTGCTGCAGAGTACAAATATTTAAAAGGTGTCCTAGAACTTTGTTGACTGTGTATTGGTTTTGTTTCTGGCCTGCAATTTGCAAAGAGAGACTCAGAAAAGGAAGTGAAAAGTATTTTACAACTTGAATGAGTTTTAATATCTAACAGACTTGTTTCAACATTTGTACAGGAGCCTGCGGTGAACATGAGTATTCTGAAAAGAAAAGCTTCATGCCTGCTTAAATGCTATTGTAGGTTTACTTGTTTAGCATCAGCAAATGGAGTGGCCTGGCACCTCAAGACTCATGACTAGGAGAGTGGTGTACTTCAGAATGACTGTAGTTTACAGACATTTTTTTCTTATTTCTGTATACTGTTGGTTTCATTAATACAAATATTTTTTTGCTTTTCAGAGTACATTGCAAAACCATCATGATATATATATATATATTGAGATATATATATATATATAGCATAACACTTGCAGAAAAGATTATACCTCGTCAGGGGTAGAAGGAGATTTCAGAAGCATTTCTGTATAAAGAGACCATTTTGAATCACAACATCTTGCTTCAAAGGAAATTCCCTCATGAAATGTATTAGCACAATGAAGACTATTGCTGTCTTTGTATCACATATTTAAATTAACTCCTCAGCCATAAATGAAAGGTTATAAAGGTAGCAAACAATAAAATGAAGAAGCAGCTGTACTTTATGTATTTGTCAGGTGAGGAAAAAATACAAATACTATGATGATGAGATTAATATGGCTAGGTGTGGATAGGGTTTATAGTATCATGCTCTGTGCAAGTTGAAGGGGATTTTGAAGGAATGAGAAGCTACCAGCAGGTGTGGTTTTTTTATTTGTGATGATAGGTCTGGTTAAGTGAAGAAAAATACGTACATGGCATAGTTTCTCTGATACTAACAGTGCTGTGCTTGCTTATACCTGCAGATTGTCCTGCAGTTTTGGTTATAGCAATAGTATCAGCTGGATAAAACAAATTATGCACACATTTGTCCACAGTCTTTACAACACTAATTGCAACTGCTTCTGCTTCTCTGCTCTCTGCACTGTTTGTTGTCTACACTGATGAGCATTACTAATGTGACTAATATTCCCCAAAGCAGTATTTATGGGACTCTTAATGCTGTGCTAGGGAAAGAGGCTGTCCTAAGGATGTTCAGGACCTCTGATGGAGTAGTTTTCAACAATAATACATTCTTTGAAAGTATTGACAATTCACAGAATATAAGGCCAGTACTTCACATTGGTTTTGCTTCTTGCTGACAGTTTTCCTTCCTGTGTCTGCAAAGAAATGTCATTCATCCTGGGGAGTACAGGAAAAGGCAGAAAGGTGAAAATAGTAGTGCCAAAGACAGGAAAAGATAGGAAACCGAAACTGTTAAGAAGAAGTAAGACTTTTTGATGTTTCAAAACACAGTCAATGATTTAGCTTCTCAGTATGTTATTTGTCCTCAGCTTTCTCAAACTGGTAAGTTTCTAATTTTATGAGTACTAGGTCAAAATTTCTAACAAGTGAGGAAGTGTAGTAGACAGCAAGTCTAATCTGGGGTATGATGATAATTCTCAAGAGAAGTAGCAAAACTAATTCTAATACTAACTCCAGGAACAGCTTTGCTTTGTTTTGTTTCTAAACAGGAGATACCTGGAGATACATTCAAGGTAAGATTTAAGTGTTGTATTGACCAAGGAGACATTAGAAGGTGGTACGTTCTCCAGCTGCACATCCAGGAGAGAGTTTTACACAGTTAGGTTTTCAAAAGATGTTGATGACATGTATTGTAGAATAGGTAAAACCATGAGACAGGCATCAAACATGCATCCAAATTTGATGCTGCTGTTACACAAAAAATATATCCTATAGTATTTCAGTATCAAAAAATACCCTAAATGAACGTGATGGATGCTACACATCCCATCAGTCACCTCACGCAGCATTTGTAATTCCATAATCACATTTTTCCATTTAATGAATGAATCAAATATGTAAAGAGTCCCCATATTAGCTGCAGTACAAGAAATGGGTGGAATATACAGCAGGATATGGTAAGAAGAAATATGACCTTTATGGGAATAGTTTTTGGGCTCGTCCATAAATGAAGGCTAGGTTGAGAGCAGAGGTTAGAATAATACCACCTCTAAGATGTACCTTCAAGTTTGAGCACTAACTGCTGAATGGCACTACATTTTTGTGGCTTACCTGTGTCGTAACTACCGGCTGATCTAAATTTGTAGAAATACTTCTTCCATCTTAAAACCACAATGAATGGATCTTAGAAAGGCATCTTTTCTCTTTTGGTACTTGGAAGGAATAGCCATGATTAAGAGCAGTTTCTTAGGTCTGTAATGCCCCAGGCATTGGGGAAACCACAGCGTGGTTTCGAGCATACAACATCCTGGTCACTCCCTCCATGAGGGGGCAGGCTGGTAAGAGAGAGCAGGACAGCTGTCTGTAGCAACATTAGCTGGTGTGAGGTCCTCTTGGTTAAAGGACAATCTTCTAGTCAGGCATGCTGTATAGTCAGCAGCTGGGAACACCACCACTTTCATTTCAAGTGGCCTCATGTAAACGACGGGAGACTTGTAGGTGTCAAAAATCCATCGTTCTCTTCCTTAACCGCAGAAATCTTATGCAAGATGGTATCAGGCAATCTAGAGGCAATTAGACTAAGTAGGGAAAATGTTGGGCAATACCTGCTGACGTTGCTATCGCTAGACAAAGACCGTATGTAACTGCCGTCGACTGAATTATGTAAACTTTACTGAGCTGTGGTGTGCTGCGAAGGTTAAGGTTAGTCATGCTGGAACCCTAGCAGAAGGTCTCTTGAAGCATGTCCACCTCTGTGGCATTCGATACCCAAAAGAACCGAAAAGGTAGAAGTTTTCTCTAGGCGGAGATGTCCAGGTCAGCAGGGTGGTCATCAAGCTGAGCACTGGTGTGGCTCTGGAACCTGCTGCTCTTCCGAAGAGCCAGAGCCTCGATGGAGAAGGGGAACCCTGGTGAGGGTGCACGCATGCTGTAGCTTTAAATCTGTAAAGGGACGCCTGGCAGAAGGGGGCTGAAAAACTCTGCCAGGAGTAGGAGGATAGGGGAAAAGCAGTTTAGGGTAGTAGTTCCCAAAGTTTCTGACTGATGGATGCCTATTAGCCTCATTCTTTCTCTGATACCGCCACTGAGCTGTTTCGTCAAACCTTTAAAAGAGACACTGTTGAAAACAGTGTTTTAATAGACTTTTGCTGGCCAGCCTTAGAGCGTTTAGCCTGGCCTGGTGGACCATACTTTGGGAGTGCCTTCTTAAGGGGAATTCTGGTCTACTTATTGTAATAAAGTTCTCAATTCATTGTCAGAAGACTGAAACTCTTTTGGGGATTCTGCACTATTGTCATTTGACATGGTGGCTGTCGGGGATTGTGGATGGTTTCGAGGCATATGGGGGGTATTGGCCTATCACAGATTCCCTGGGAGCTGCTGTGTGCCATGGGGGGCCTTGGAGTCTATTCTCTCTTGCAGAAGGGGCATGCTCTGCCACCCCCAAGGAACAATAACGTTGAGACAAAGAACATTTTTTCCAGATCTCTTTTGCAAACATGGAGCTGAGTGTAGAACCCTTTCTGAGCCGAGAGGGAGCTGCATTTTGTGTATCTGCTCTACCGTGAAGCCAGGATGAATATTGGGCAGAGGCTTCTTTGGAAGGTGATATTTTGGGACCATCTGAGTGCAGATGGTTCTTGCTACTCTAAAACCAGAAAAAGAGCTCCTGAACCCTGGACAGAAGATTTTCCATCCTTGTCGTTAAAACCAGCTCCACTGAATTATGGAGACATGGGTAGTAAAAGCTAAAGCACTTGGAGAACGAGTGCTCTGAAGCCATAGGAGGAAGACTGATTTGTGAGTAAATAAGCTAGTTTTGGTGGAATTCCAGGACAGCTACTGCATCACTGAGATCAGCTGTGGGTCTACACCATGTGTGGAATGTGTAGGACAAGGACACAGCCATATTCTCTCAAGTGGTATCTTTTTAGGGGATGGTCAAATGAGACAGAATGAGCTCACCACTACCAAAAAGATGAGATCCTCTACCCTTCTCTCCCTTTCTTTTCCCATCACATACTTTGTGTTTTCTCTGACACTTGTATCACTCCAGGAACTGGTTTAATTCACTTAAATAGCAGACCGCTTATGCAATTTATGTTGTGGGTAGTTTTCTGAAATTTCAGTCAATCAAATCAGGTCATAGATGAGACTGATGCCTCAGCCATAAAATGTGACAGTGGATTATGTGGCTTTGAGCAGGGGAGGAGGAAAATAGGAGCTGGGGCACAGAAAAAGAGAAGCAGGAGAAGAAGAAAGGGGAAGACAGACCTAATACTTTCAGCTGCAGGGAACCATTTATTGGGTTTATCTACCCATCAAACTTATGCTGTGGCTTTATGCCACTTAAAACAAATTTTCCAATTAAAATTGAAGAGTTTTCCTTACTAATTTTTCTAGATGCCTTTTTGCCCTTTTTTGCTCACATGAGGAACTGATAGGTAAACTTTGTTTTTAGCTCTTCACATGCCTGAATTTTTCTGAACTTTGCTAAATTTCATGACCTAGATGTCAGTCTTCTCTTGTTTCATGAGGTATGTTCCATGTCTTCCATAATTAATTTTTTTTTCACATGAATCATTTAATCTCTAATGAAATCTTCAGCTAAAGAAAAAATAGATAAGTAGAAGTCAAACAGTAACAAAATACTGAGTATCAGCCATATGGGACTCAGATTTAAAGTGTGGAATAAACTTCACTGCTTTACTGCATGCAGTTGTTTCTGTGGACATTCAGATTAGAGCAAAAAGAGATGGTCCATAAATACAATGGTCTTTAGAAGCAATGGCTAATAGTGAAAGGCAGGTCAAATATCAACCAACAATTTTAGCCTCAGTCCCATGAGGATTATACACAAACAGCTAAATATAGGAGCATTCTTCTAAATTCAGACAAATTAATTAAGGCCAGAGAGAATTTTGTGTGGTTCAGAGCCCACTAGGAAAAGCAAAGTCATATAATTTTGTAAGTCTGATTTCTTGTTCTCAGTGAAGAAACTGACTTGAATGACTGATAAATTCAACACCCTGTTGACCAGAACAAAAACCTGTCCCTTTCACCAGGGACTGTAGATTTTTCTTCACTGCTGAAGATCCTTCTCTCTGTAATAGAACCTTGGGTTTTAAAATTTGGAGCATTAGACTTCCTATGTACTCTGTTCTTCTAAAAATTGTATTCCTGAAATGATAACAAAGTACAACAACGACTAGACCCCTTTTTAGTGGTACAAGCATTAGCGATGCAGGGATCCTACATTTAGACTTTAGAACATCTGTCGGGGAGTGGTTCTTTCTATTCTGGCACTGAGTAAGGTAACAGAGATTGAAAAAAAATCTTTCAGAATCACATATCTTTGCAGCCAGCTCAGACCTTTGGCTGCGTACCCTCACCACTGGCCCTCGGTAGCCTTTTGCATACAACTTTGATGTATCTGTTTCAGGGTTCCTTTTCCCCCTATATGCCGAATTATAACTACGCTTGCTCTTTGGATGGGACTAGACTCTGGGGTTTTTGTCTTTAAACTGTTGTTACTTACAATTACCAGGAAATGAAAATTTCCAGTGGACACTGAAACAGCTGGCAGTGAGAAGGGACTAGGGGCAGACAGACCCACTGGCAGGGAAAGGGCTAGAACAGTGTGACTTGGGGGCAGTGAAGGTGTGAGCTCCGGAGTTGAAGACCCTGGTACCGGGGAACAGGGGGGCAAAGATGTCCTAAAAACGGGGACAGGGGCACACAGAACAGTCCCCAAAGAGGAAGAATGGGAAATGCTGTTATGAGGTGCACATGGAAAATGAGGAGCATGAGAAAAAAGCGGGGATTGGGAATGTGGCGTGCTGCAGCAGTTACACTGTTTTAATCTGTCAGTGTGGTGTGACAGGGAATGAACGGGATCCACATTTCTGCTGTTTCTTACACATTCTTGTCATATTGGCTGGTTTGCAGGCATACATCAGAGCATTCATTTAAATTTTTTTATTTATATCTGAAATCTGCTCTAGAGGAATTTGTAGGTTCTTCAGCGTAGACATTTTCTTCCTTTGTCTTTGTAAAAGCAAAGATCAACCCACAACCTTTCATATTTCTTAACTAATTTTGTATTGAGATGTTTATTACATCTTTCTTGCCTGGGGAAAATCCCATTTGTCTCAAGCGCACAGTAGTTTCTTCTGTTTCCTGTGAAAAGCAGTTCTCAGTAGGCTGTGCTTCAAAGATATTTGCTCTAAAATGCAGGCTCAACAAAAGCCATGCAGTTTGCTCTATCCTATCTGCTTTAAGCAATCACGTAGTAAAAGCTTCTCTGAAACCAACCAAACAACGCATTCTAAAAGCTGAGTATCTTTATAAAGGTGTCAGTGAAGATGTGTAAATGAAAAGAAACCAAGTTGATGATATTTTTTAACCTACTTTAAAAACTTATTTTAAACTTAAAGTAAATAGAAGGGTTGGAAAGGGAGGGTGAGGAAAAGGATCTCTCGCTCTTTCTTTCTCTCTTTCCAGCTTGTTTACTCTGTCCATGTGCCAGCACAGTGTGGGTATTCAGTTTCACTCTTTTCATAAGACTTTTATACAGACATGCACCAACTTTTTTTATTTCTATGATTATTGCATATGTTAGTAGGGGATGTGAAACCTGTTAAAAAAGTAGAGGATCCATACTGTAAAGCCACAGAAAATATCCTGGGGGATTTAGGGAGACAGATGTGGGATTTGCCCCATTTCAAACCAACTTTAGATTGGTTAGATTTCAGTGTGAGATAGTCCCTTTAAAGAGATGGCTGCAACAGCCTGTACATCTATGGACTGCTCTTTTGGCTAATACTAGGAGTAGGTTTACAACTTTTAACTCCAGCAGCACATACCTCCTTCTCATCATGTACGCTGGGTAACATACGATGGGGGAACAGAGTAATCATTCTCTAGATATCTGATCAATCACAGGAAATAGGTGGCACACAGACTTGCTAATCTTTAATCTGAGATCGGTTGCATGGGAGAATTTACTTACTTCTTCTCTCCATGGTTATAATCTGGCCTTGAGTTTTTTTACTCTAGGTAACATCTGATAAGATACTAAGAACATGATAAGAAGCTGTTTTATATGAAATTTAAGAGGCCATTAACATTCCATTGAATTGTAAAATTGTCGAGCTAAAAACAGCTCTCCTGGTGTTCTGCACAGATGCAATAGCAAATCACTGAGTCACAGGAAATGATTCAGTCAACATTTCTAAACTTTCAATGTGTGTTTTATGGAAGAAACTTGATGTAAATGTTTAGACAGTTATGGGTTTGGAGATAAATATTGCAATTTTATGGAGTTTGGGGTTTGACGTACCAGATTTGTGGTGCATAGTTGTCAATTTACCGAACATCTAAAGCTGTTCAATTATTGTATTCGATTCCAGTGTGGGATGTATTTTCTTTGCCTAATGAAATGTGGTGTCATATTTGGGCATAACAGATTACACATCAGAAAATCGACAGAAAATTAATTTTTAATGACCTGGGATTCCCTCTGCACTGCTGCAGGAGAACTTGCACAGGCTTCCACAGAGTTCTCCTTAGTTTCTTGTCTCCTCATCCTGTAAATACAGCACATCAGTGATATGACCTCTCATGGCAGGTTATTCTCTGCCCTAAGTGATCTCACTGGATAAACTGCTTTGGAAGGTTAAGTTAAAATGTTTCCTTGCTCCTCATTTTAATTTCATTTATTGCAACAGATTGCTGACAATGCAAAATTCACTTTTTCTTATGTCAGTTGCTTGCTGTTAAAGTGTTTCTTGTATTTTTCAAGTATTGTATTTCAGTGGGATATTCTTAAATGTTTTACTTGTTAAGAATTTGAATGGACCTGCAGTGTGCTGTGGCCTAAAGGACATGAAATCAGTATTATGGTTACTGTACAAAACTATTATACCTAGGTATAGTTTTGTGAATCTGAAGTAGCACTAATAAAGCCAATGTAGATTCTCTGGATTTCTGAGACCAATCCATCCCTAAATATTAGTATTCACAATTAAAATATAAGCAGTGAGGTGGGAAGTTGGGGTTCTGTTATTTCTTGACATTAAATATCCCATGGCAGGACTTTTTAAAAGACATGCTAGCACCAGCACAATAGACAAATTCTAGCTTCAACCATATAATTTCCATGTGCCTAACTTGTCCTTACAGGAAAATAATCCCAGGAGAGATCTTCTGCAGGTGAGCAAGTGTCTGCTGGTGTGTGAGAATCAGTATTTGGACCTGAGACAGTGGAAGAACTACAGGGTGTCTAATGTTTCTGGGCTGTGAGGTGAGGACAGGCACGTCAAAACCAGTAATGTCTTTGTGGTTCTAGATTTCCAGCTAGAGGTGGGCTAGGCTGGTCCGAAATGGAAAAAGAGACCCCTTTAATTGTCCCTGCGATACTGAACGACCAGGATGAATCAGCCACCCTAGACAACGTAGGGTGTGCGGTGACCGGAGAGTTTGGTTCAGTCTAAGCGATGCTGGACTGGGTGCCCAGGCGCTGGCAGTGAGGGGCTGCAGGGTCGGCCCCTGTGAGGAGAGGCCGGGGCTGCCCCGAACCGGACACAGCCGGTTCCAGCCGGCTCCAGCCGACCCGCCGCAGGGCATGGCTCAGCCCCGCAGCCCAGGTCGGGGGGCCTCAGGGAAAAAGTATTTAAGAAAGGGCAAAATCCTGCCTGGCAGCAAGGGGTGAGGGAAAAAAAGTGTGAGAAAGCCCTGCAAGCCCCAAGGGGAGAGCAGCAGGAGGGGAGGAGGTGCTCCAGACGTCCCAGCAGAGACTCCCCTGCAATTCCTGGAGAATTATAGAAGCAAAGAACGGTTTGGGTTAGAAGGGACTTCTCAAGATCATCTAGTTCCAACCCCCCTGCCATGGGCAGGGACAACTTCCACTAGACCAGGTTGCTCAAAGCCCCATCCAACCTGGCCTTGAACACTTGCAATGACGGGGCATCCACAACCTCTCTGGGCAACCTGTTCCAGTGCCTCACCACCCTCACAGGGAAGTGTTTCTTCCTTCCATCTAATCTAAATCTACCCTCTTTCAGTTGAAAGCCATTGCCCCTTGTCCTATCACTACATGCCCTTGTAAGAAGTCCCTCTCTGGCTTTCTTGTAGGCCCCCCTTTAGGTACTGGCAGGCTGCTAGAAGGTGTCCCTGGAGCCTTCTCTTCTCCAGGCTGAACAACCCCAACTCCCTCAGCCTGTCTTCATAGGAGAGGTGCTCCAGCGCTCTGACCATCTTCGTGGCCCTCCTCTGGACTCACTCCAACAGGTCCGTGTCCATATGTCCCCCTGCAGCCCATGGAGAACCACGGTGGAGCAGATATCCACGCTGCAGGTCATGGAGGACCCCACGTTGCAGCAGTCTTATCCTGAAGGAACTGCAGCCCAGGTGAAGGGCCCAAGCCGGAGCAGTTCTTGAAGGACTGCAGTCCATGAAAGGACCCAGGCCAGAGCAGGGAGCAATGTGAGGAGGAAGGAGCAGCAGAGAGGAGCTGTTATGGACTGACCGCAGCCCCCATTCCCCATCCCCTGCACTGCTCAGGGAGGAGGAGGTAGAGGACTTGGGGATGAAGGAGTGAAGGTGAGCCTGGGAAAAAGGGAGGGGTGAGGAGGTGTTTTTATTTTTGTCTTTGTTTCTTGACATCCTATTCTATTCTTAATTGGCAATAAATTAAATTAATTTTCCCCAAGTTGAGTCTGTTTTGCCTGTGACAGTAATTAATGAGTGATCTCCCTGTCTTTATCTCGACCCATGAGCTTTCTTATCTTATTTTCTCCCCCCTGTCCTGCTGAGGAAGGGGAGTAAGAGAGTGGCTGGGTGGGCATCCAGCAGCTGGCCAAGGTCAACCCACCACAAACACGTCTTATTTTATGTGGGGACTACGAATGTTCTAATTCAACCAAATACCTGCTATGTAATTCCTGATGATGAGTTCTTTGATGTCAGATTGTTTTCAAGGGAGGTGTAAAGAGAAGGAGAGAAGGGAAACAGACATAATTTTGAAAAGATACTCAAATGGCAAACCAAGCACACGTAGCTTTCACTGAAAATTGTCTTGAAAGGTTTGTAATGACAATGTTTCTTGATTTATTTATTTTTTTTTAAATCTCCAGGGTGAATTTTTTAAGTAAAAGACAATAAACAGTTAAAAAAATCACAATGCCAGAGACATGTAGCAAAAACCCCAAAGCTTTAAAGATGAAAATAAGTTTCCTTTGTTCAACAGCCTGTAATAGCTAGCTTTGAAACTTCAATCCTGAAGCTTTTGCATTTCCTTTTAAAAAGTTTAAACTGTAAGTAAGTATTACTGTGGCCACTTCAGATTGCACACAGTCTCCTTGAAAGGACAGAGAAACATATCCTTCTAGGGCTTGTACTATGTGTTCAGTTTTGTAATTTATAGCATCTTTTTTTGATAACTGCAATATCGTTTGTGAAATTTCACAGGCAGCAGTTGGCCAGAAAGAAATTATTTTTACAACAAAACAAAATATTCCTTAAGATTCACTGATATATGCAATTAATTGAAACTTAATGAAGCTACTATTAATTAACTTGTCAAACTTGCATCCCTCACTTAGCTATAAATCCTTTTCAACATGCCTATTTCCAAGTAAAGTTCACCTTTCCTGCAGAGTAGTTATTACTATTAATTTCAAATTGACTTAAAGTAAATACTTTCAGGATTGTCATAGCTAAGGTTTAATGCTGAAATCGTTGAAAATGTATACACATAGGAAGTACTGTGACTCAAGGTTTATCAGAGTAGCCCAAGAGACAAAAAGTTGATTTTTTTAGTGTACAGCTTCTGTAAATTCTTCTGGGTCTGTCAAAGCCAAAGTAGTTACATCAGCAAGTGTAAAAATATATACGGCAAGTGGAAGACAGTGAAAAAGAAATTCTGCATGAAAAATAGGACAGACTTCTTTATCTCTCTTTTTAATATAATCAGATTTTAAATGTATCCTGAATTATGTAATCTACCTCTTTAAGATAAATTGTAGTAAAATGAGTCTGCAATAGTAGAGCAAAACAGAAAGGAGGAAAATGTTAAGTTCCTGTTTAATTCATGGAATTATCCATCGTAATGAAGTCAATAATAATAGAAATTGGGCAAGGACGAATGCCAAACCCTGTGCATGGGAAGGAGGCACCCCACGGAGGAGCACAGGCTGGGGACAGAGTGAGCAGCTCTGTGGAAGGGACCTGGAGCTCTCGTGGACATCAGGTTGGGCAGGATCCAGCAATGTGTCTTGGCAACAAGGGAGGCCAACAGCATCCTGGGCTGTCGCAACAGGAGTGCAGTCAGGTGGAGAGAAGTGATTATTCGCATTTACTCAGCACCTGTTAGACCACATTTGGATACTGCATTCAGTTTTGGGCCCTTGAAAACAAGGAAGATGGTGGCAAACTGGCGTGAGTTCAGTGGAGGGCCACAGTCAGGGGGGCTGGAGCACTTGCCCAGTTGAGGGAGACTGAGGGAGCAGGGCTTGTTCAGCCTCAGGAGGAGACTGTGTTGGGGGGGCCCTAGTAGAAGCATTCCCCCTACCTGTGACAAGGTCATCAAGAGGATGGAGCCTGGCACTTCGCAGTGGCGCAGTGTGGGAGAACAGTAGGCAACAAGCAGAAGTTGAAACAAGAGAGGTTCATGCTGGGTGTGAGGAGAAACCTTTTCACCACGAGGAGACTCAGATACTGGAACAGATTACCCAGACGAGGTCGTGTGCTCTCCGTCCTTGGAGGATTTTGAAGCCAGATTGAGTGAAGCCCTGAGTAACCACAAGGCTCATCCTGCTTTAAGCAGGACATTGAACTAGGTAACCTCTTGAGATCCCCTCTAACTTCAATTATCCTGTGATTCCATGTGATATTATTGTTGTTGTTGTTGCTGTTACTTTCTTTTCTGTAAGAGGTTGAAAGACTGTTATAAGAAGTGTCCTTTCCAGAGTTTGCATTCAGTTTCATTTCAGTCTAAAGTACTTTTCACTTGTGCTAAATGTGATTTGATATATATAAAACAAATTGTGTCTGACACAGAAGGCTTCAAAGTTTTTGATTCTATGATCTCAATACGTTTAGATAATTACATATTTTTCCTCAAATAAAAATATTCCCCTGCTCATTTTGGCAAATATTTATTCATCTCCCTGTTTTAATTGTTAATTAAGTGAGTGGAGTATGACTTCTTTATCAAATAAATACTTATTTTAGAAATTAAGGTATAATTTGAACATAAAAGGTAATTTTTGGGTTGAACAGATTACTTGTATTCAATGACTATTCATTATCCATTTTCACTTTATATCTTGGCTGTTTAAAAGGACTTAAGAATATATTCCTAAACTGAGCGTTAGATGCAGTAATTACATTTTCTGGTTGGAAAGTTAAGTTCTTGAACAGACCTTACAATAGGCTCAAGTGAGCTAAAAATAAACTCCATGCAGTTCATATTAACTGGGTAATAACAGGCAACAGCAAAAAGCAGTATCCAGCTATGATGAAAACAGGAAGTTCATTACACAAGCTGCCCTTTCCAGATAGGTATGAATTCTTAAAGGCTTAACTAAAATAATAATCCCTCAAAGTTTTTAATAAAAGCAGAGAGTTGCCTATTGTTCATAGCTCAGTGGAGACGAAAAACATGCACCCCAGTACATTGTGAAAGATCTGCTGTGTTCTGGGAAACAACACTATTTCCATTTAGTTATGGGTAACCCTGATTTCAATTTTAAGTCACTACAGATTTGATCCTGCAAAGAGCCGAGCATCTGAGCCCTATCCAGCAAAGCTGCATAATGCCGTTAAGCCTGGGAGCGTGGTGAGATTGCAATGCAGAAGTTGCCCCTGATTGACTGGGGTCAGAAGTGAGTGCTGAGCTCTTGTCATTGACGCTGAAGCTATCTGTGCTCCAGCATCTCCCAGGAAACCACGTTCCGCCTCTGAAGCAGTAGTGTCCTCTCCACCTTCTCTTGGCAGGCAGTGGTGGCAACAGGGTCCTTTCCTTAGAAGTGACGAGTAAAGCAGTAGCTAGACCTAGACCACTCCTGGAGAGGTTTTGCTAGACATGCTACTCATTTTATTTCTGCGGTAAGAGGCAGGTAAAAGAAATAGCTCCCCTGCTGCTGACCCAAGGTATGTAGAGAAGATCTGCATTTTCTCAGCCCCCATTTCTGCTAGTGAGGTGGTGAAGAGTAGTTGTATGCACAACCAAATAAATACCCAGCGTATTCAGCTTCCCATTGCGTGCATCAAATGCTGGTCTGAGTATACAAGTAGGTTGTTTTGGATGCAGGACTATCTTATTTGCATTTGGAGGGGGTTAACAGTTTCTCTGGTGTGTTAATGGGACAAATTACAGCAGCTTAAGCGTGCTGTGTTTCAGAAGTGCCACTTGCTTAGGTCAGGACCCAGCCAAACTGCAGTGACAGAGGGTGTCGCCTGCCCGAAAAGGGCCATGCCCCAGCCTAGCTATGGCTTTTCTTCTGTCCTGTAGTGCTGGCTGATCCCTGCTGCCCTTTTGCCACTATTTTCCCTGCACCACTGGGATGCCTCTGCAGGGAAGCTCTCACCCACCTTTCGGGAGAGCACCCTTCTACAGGGTGGCTCTGTCTCCGAGGCCTGTAATAGGCATCTGTGTGTATACAATAATCATGATACAACACAACTCTCTCTCACCCTGTGTGTTCAGCACGCATTTGCATGACAAAAGAAATGTCAGCGTGTAGTTCTCTTGCCAAATGAAATTATGTTAGACTTTTATGTTTGCTCTGATTTGGGCAAATTTTTTATTTAATGCTGCCCATCCAAGAAATTGACCTCTGAAATTAAGATGTTTGAAAGTCAGAATTGACTATTTCCACCCAGCAGGATAGAATGCAGCCATATTATTAAATAATGACAATGTTGATTTACTGTTAAGAAATTCTTCATAGAAGCTAAATACATTAGACAATCTATGCAGAAAATACTGGTATAAACCCAGACCCATGGATGAACTACTGCTATTATGATCTTATCACACAATTTTTGTTCTCAGACTGGAAAAAGCTGGTACTTCATGTATTAATTAAATGGCTGTATGGTCTACAAAGGCTCCTTATCATGTTTCAGAAATACATAAGCATAATGATTCTTGTGATATACGACAGGAGAAAGCTTCTTTGTAAACTTAAGATAAGGTTTCCTGTGGAATCTCCTCAGGTTTAAAAATTGGAAGTCACGTCATTCCCTACTTAATTTGTCTATGTTTAGCTCATGGATTACAATAAGTACTACCACTTTTAACTACGTCTTGCTGCAACGTATTTCTCTTTGCTCCTTGTGGTGTGTTGACCCTGGCTGGACGCCAGGTGCCCATCAAAGCTGCTCTATCACTCCCCTATCAGCTGGACAGGGGAGAGAAAATAGAACGAAAGGCTCGTGGGTCGAGATAAGGACAGGGAGAGATCACTCAACCAGTTACTGTCACGGGCAAAACAGACTCGACTTGGGGAAAAATTAATTTAAGTTATTACCAATCAAATCAGAGTATGTTAATGAGAAATAAAACCAAATCTTAAAACCACCTTCCCCCACCCCTCCCTTCTTCCCAGGCACAAACTTCACTCCTGATTTTCTCTCCCTACTCCCCCGCAGCAGTGCAGGGGGACGGGGAATGGGGGTTGCCATCAGTTCATCAGACATTTCTGCTGCTCCTTCCTCCTCAGGGGGAGGACTCCTCACTCTTCCCCTGCTCCAGCATGGGGTCCCTCCCA
>NW_010973023.1:6462479-6486653 GCF_000737465.1 Haliaeetus leucocephalus | reverse complement strand
GCCTTGGCCAGTGGCAGGGCCATCTTAGAGCCGGCTGGGATTGAGTCTGTCAGACATGGGGGAAGCTTCTAGCAGCTTCTCACAGAAGCCACCCCTGTAGCTTCCCCCACTACCAAAACCTTGCTATGCAAACCCAATACACTGCTGCTCTCACTGTGCTAAGTCCAGCTTGGATTGTGCTACAAACACGTGGGAAGATGCCATTCTCTCAAGCTTGAAGCCTAAAATGGAAAGCCTCCAAATGAGGGGAAGGAGGAGGAGATGATGACACCTATGCAAAATTGTCACAGTGACCTGTTGATCTGACATCTTTTTGGTGTGTCACTTTTATTTACAGTAAAAATATTTTATTTTAACATTTTGTGATGGAAAATATCACAATAGCGATGTGGAAAAGAGGATTGTTGGGTTTTGCTATGGGAGAGAAAAAAAGAGGAAAACTAGGAAAATGTGAAGGGATGAAAAAGTGTGTTCCGTTGGGGACAGTATGGACACATGGACAGTGAAGTCGAATGACTGATGTGTCACACAGGTGAAGGAGGAGGAGACAAAGATGACAGGCAATCAGCAGTGACACAGTTCAGTGGCAGATCTGAACCTCTGGCCAGATCTTGCTATTCCCATCTGCAGTAAGGGAAAGAGGCTGCTGGGTTTCTCTTTCATTTTTTGTCTTCTGTGTTTGCAGTCTATCAAGCAATTTTTTTCTAACAGATAATTCTTAAGCATCCCTTTTATTTCATTAGGTTGCCAAAGCCTGTGGTAACACTGAATAGCAATGCTTGTGATGTTTTTTTGAGTTCTTTGCATTTTTGTACCGTTCACATTCAGATTACGCTGGGTGCTGTTTAGGTCAGAGTGTGTGGGGACACAGCTGCTGAAAGTTTCTTTGAAGGAGCTTTTTTAAGTGCTGAGGAAGTTGGGATGTGACTGACAAAGGAACTTTACTAGGTCTCTTTACCTTCTTTTTCCCTTCTTGTGAAGGACTCCCTTTTCAACTTGTGGTTGGATTTTGAAGGCTTGGAGAGTTCTCCACTCCGCCATCTGCCTTCAAAAACCGTAATTAAGCGGCAGAGACTTAAGGCCTGACACTGAGATGGCACAATCTTAGTGGTTTTGACAGATCAACATGGAGAAATGCCAAATAAGAGAATTGTGGGTGAGGTCCTGTCTCTGAAGAGCTGTTTTGTTGTCTCCTGCTGACAGAATACTGAGGAAGGAGAGGCAAGGAGGCCGTTCTGACTGCAGACGCTTCTCTTTTGCAGAGTGCCTGTGTGAAACACTGCTGCAGTGGATTGTGGTAGAAGGGACAAAAAAATTCCCTCAGCTGCTGCTGGGAGGGAATGAGCAACAACAGAACGGTAAGTGCCTAAAGAAAGGCATGGGACAGGGAAAAAGCACATCTGGAAGAAGAAGAGCTAGAAATAAAGTAACTGCAAATGACAGTGATAATTAGAATTTTAAAATGTTAGAGTAGAGGTGGGGGAATGGTTATTATTTTCCAAGATAATTTTTGAAAGGACTGAAGCAATTATTTACTTTATAGAGTTTTCTATCTACTTTATATATACACCTCTTGATATACTTTACCAAAATTTAAAAAAAAATTCTTAAAACATTCCAGTCCAAAATGTCAACAAGAGAATGAAAATTTTTAATAAAATGATGATTTCCTGAAAAAATTATCAACTTGGTTGGAAACTTTTTTCCAGAAAAACTGCTGATAAAAAAACCTTGAAACCTCCTTTTATTATATTCCCTAGTTTTGCCTGCTGCAGTGCAGGATCATTCCCAAATTAATGTAGATGTTAGTGTTTATCTAATCTACTATTATGCCAATTAATTCAATTTCAGAGACCAATTAAAGTTTTCCCTGCTATTGAACTTCAATGTTCATAACTTATTTTTTCCTTGATATTTGTGTAATACTCTCTTGTATCTCTCTAAATGATTCTGCCAATGAACCAGTGTAGAGTTTGCACATTTTAAATATTTGTTGTAGATGTAATCGTAACTTAGCTGTCATTTAGCCAGCACTATACATGTATTACTCTTCTCATATATTCTTTTAGTTTAGTCTCCCCGAAGTATTTTTGTAGCTTTTCTTTGAACTTAATCCAATTTGTCTACATTTTTCTGGTAATTAGGTGCTGATAGCAGAAAAGCATTTGGAAAAATTCCAGCTGTTCTGTGAAGAATCATCTCCTTTTATTTCTTTGAACCTCTCTCCTATGAGCACTTGATTTCTAGCCACCTTCCCACGTGTAGTGTGATCATCTTGCATTCTGTAACCCTTTTAAGGTTCATTTCTTTTGACTTCCAAAATTATTTGCCCTGTTATTTTTGTATGGGAAAGAAGTTAGATTTGTTCTGCTAGTGGTTTCTGGAGCAGTATGGTTTTCTTTCTTCAGCAGTAGAACTGTCTCTGGTTTTCTCTAAACATCTGCTATTTATTTAGTTATAAATTCTTTACCTAATAACTTTGGCAGTTTTCAATGCTTGCCCCTCATCTATGAGTATGTACACAGCTATTCTGTTAAAATAATATTAGTGTGGCAAAATGAAGATCTCAAAGGAAAAACAGAGTTACAGTTGCCTGGGCAATACTAATTTTGAGACGTCCTTCACTTGTATGATGTATCTTTAATTTATGATTATAGTCTTTTTTTTTCTTTTACATAGACTTCTGTCTCACTAAATGCAGAGATGGATACACCAAGTGACAAAAATCTTCCACATGTGTTCCTTATCCTTTAGCTGTAGCATCCTTACTTTACAGGCAAGGAAAATATGTGAGAAAGAACTTTTTGTGAGATGACATAACAGACTTTTGCTGACAATTAGGATAATGTCCGTCAGCGTGGAGACTCCCAGGACTGCTCCGCTCTTCAGAGCTGGCCATGAGCATGCCTGGAAATGCACACTTTGGAGTGACCTTGCTACAGAACTGAGTGGTCAGATCACACCCCTGAAAGTCAGCACCTCAAGCAAGACATACCAAAAATGAGGAGTGCAAAATATTTCTCTCTTGGGGGCGGGGAGGGAAATTTGGAGATTTCTGTGAAATCTGTGAAAGAGTCAGGAATGGAAATGAGTTCACTTGACTGAATTTCTGCTTCCTAAACTGTACATCTGCTCTAACCTTGAAATGCCCCTGCCAGCCTGCTGTAGTGCTTGAAGCCATATAGAAAATGAGGCAGGGACAGAATCAAGAATATTAATTGCCCGGATCTCTGTGTACGTACCATTCTTTCTGTGAGCTGTGTCAGGCAAGGGGGATATCAGTAAAATCAGGATATGAATGTATAATTTAAACCAAATTGTTCTTCTTTTGGATGATAGACATTACTCTTGCTTGGGCAGTTCTGATTCTGGACTCCCCAGACTTTGAGTGCTAGATCCTAAAAATTATTCTTCAAATGTTAGTTTAGGGAAAGAAGGAGAGAAGTAAGTGAAATTCATCAGTTCATGAGAAGACGGAAGTTGGGCTTCTTCTCATTGCTTTTATGTATAATTCTAACGTCCTCGGTTTGTTGAATTGTTTTCTACAAAATCATTTAATGAAATGAACGTTAATTGCTTCAGTATCTATCTGCCACTCTTTGTAGGCCGAGCAGTGGAAGATGATGTGACCCATAACACACTGAAACTCTGTGATATATAGTACACAAACCCAGTAATTTTTATTGTGTTGATTTTAGGGGTCATCCTGAGGTTGCCTACAAAACCAGCACTGGTTGGCAATGAGCCTGCAAGTGTGGCTTGAGGTGAGGCCAGCTGGTGTCAGGCACGATGTGCAGATCTCTCTGATATGATGAGTGTGTATAGCTGTCACGTTGGACTGGCAGCATGTAACTGCTTGCTGTATGTTTTTTCTCTTAATATACCTAGCTAATGCTATGCTCTCAATCTGCTTAATACATCTTTGCCACTTAAAACAAACAGACAAAATTTCTTCTTCTTATCAAGAGGAACATTTATTGCAAGTAGGACAATGTTATGATGTGAGATACATTTTGTTATTCTCTTTCCCCTCACCAGACCTTTTGTTTCTCACTCTGCCATTCTGTGGCGATTATATGCTCAGGCTGTGCATGACTTTGCATGTGCTTACACATCAGTTTTACAGCACTGCTCCCCCTTGCCTGTAAACCAGTGCCTGCTAAGTGCTTCATGCCCTCTTGCCTTCCGTCCCTGAGTGCCTGTAGAGCTGTGCCCAAACTGCTGGAAAGAGCTGTGCTGTAAAAAGGAACAGGGAAGGGCAAAATCAGGCACTAGGTGAGTACCAGCCAGTGGAACGATCAAGGTGCTTGTCTATGTACATTGTGTAGTTGTTTTCTTCAGTATTTTTGCAAAAAAAGCAGACACCATAGTAGCAGAACATACAAATTTGTAAATAAAGCCTGGTTCGGTTCCGGTTACAGAGTGATTCCTTGAAGTGGTAGGGATTTCCTTCATCTCACAGTGGATTATTGTATAATAGCCCATGTTTTATCAAATGTGAGACAAGAACCTTAAAGCTTTGCTTTAAGATGATAAGCTTTTCTCTCAATGAAAGATTATAAAGGTTCCAGGCAGAGTGACAAAAAATTAACAGTTGATATGAAAGCATTTAGAAATCAGGTGTGTAGGACTGGTCTATCACAGAGTAGTTGGACAAAGAAACAAAACCTGTAACTACTACAGATTATCATAAATGTTCTGTGTTATGATTTAAAGTGAGATAATTTAAGGAAGCCTCCGATAAGATTATTCTTTCCAGATTGCAGCCATAGAAGGATGCCAGGAAATCTGAGGAAACTTTGTATTCAATGAGGCTTGTAAAAACAAACAAACAAAAAAGACCCTTTCTCTATTTTGTGAACTTTTCATTAGCAAGTATTTGTGAACCCTGGGGATTTCTGCAAATTGTTTTTAGCAAAGTAGATTTTGGCCATACTAAATAGTTCCACTAACGCATTTATTTAATTTTTCATTGCTCATGGTTCTGCTACGACAAAAGAACTTGATCTTTTGGCATCCAGTAATATTTTTGCTTTGATCCTGTAACCAAATGATGCTAGCCACAAAATTATTTTAATTTTGTCATGATTGCACTTGGGATACTTACTATTCATTTTGGTTTTGGCACTCACAGCATTGAAA
The DNA here is from genome assembly GCF_000737465.1 of Haliaeetus leucocephalus. Taxonomy (NCBI): domain Eukaryota; kingdom Metazoa; phylum Chordata; class Aves; order Accipitriformes; family Accipitridae; genus Haliaeetus; species Haliaeetus leucocephalus. Next base: position 6,481,511 of record NW_010973023.1, on the reverse strand, counting down.
CTTAACCCAAATAACCAATAATGTCTTTGCAATAACGTCAAGCAATCTTTGGCAATTATTTCACTGTATGATTCAGGAAGGTGTTTGACACTGACCTGACTGCATCTGGGAATAATTGTGAGTTTACGGAACCAGGAGTGGAATTATAAACTAAACAGCTAGTCATCTCTGACAGGAGACATCTCTGACATAGCAATTATACTCTTTCAATAATATGTTGTTTTACCTGGAAATCAATACATAACAGGTAAGGGGCGAATAGTAGGCTAAATAATTCCTACCAAAGAGGCTAAGAGGGTGGCTAGGCAAGACTTTATGGTTTGAGCTTTATATTTCAGCTTAATTCTGTTTCATTTTTATGTACATAACTGGGTTTTACAACATCCTTGAAGTCATTCAGCCTGTTGTGGAATAAAAAAAAAAAAAGGCTAATTGATATGTGTTGCTCTATTTGAGGCCACATAAATACTAGGTGCACAAATAATGATTGCAAAGGGAGAGAAAGAGTTCTATACAACCTTGAGTTTTATATCACCAGGAATTTTTAAAATCAATTTTTGGTCTTTGTCTTGCTAAATGAAGGAAAGAGAGATTAATCCAAAACATAGGCATCCTGGAAGTACAGGTGAATCTAATAGGTAGGTAAGCAAAAAAATACATTGCTTATGAAAAGAATAGTTGATACTACCTGACTGAGGCCACAATCTAGGAAGAAAAATTCTGAAGTAATGTAATTTATCTGATCATTCCTATTGATCTTGATAGGAGGTCTGTAATGGTAATGTTATTGACATGTAAGAGTTAGCAAAGTCTGGGACAGAGTCAGTTAAAGGTATTTGGTAAGGAGCAATGATAATTAGCTCAGGGGTTTTAGTCTGGTTAGATTGGATTTAAAATCTCAAATCCTTATTTTATCATAGGATTAGTTTAGAGGTCTTTACCAGTTTTAAGAACCAGGTAGTATTACCCATTTTTTTATAAGTTACAGGCAGAATGAATATGGCATAAAAGGTTATTTGCTGAAAAGATTCATAATATCAACACAGAAATAACTAGGTGATGGTTTTAGTGTCATTAGTATGGTGGTAGATGATGGTGGTGGTGGTGTTGTTATCATCATCTTCATCATCATCATCATCATCATCATCATCATCATCATCATCATCATCATCATCATCATCATCTCAGATTTTCACAGGATCTCCAGCAAAACTTGTTGAAGCTGGATTTTAGGTGCTAATACTTTCTGCCAGCTCCTAGTGATTAAGCGTAGTGCGATAGGTACATACATTAAATTTCAGTGGCATTTTCCCGTGGATAAATATACTTGAAGTTTTATTTCACATAGGAGAGTCCCAAATCTACCCAGAAATAAGAGCCATTAGGTAATTTTCTGTTTCCCATTGAATTCTATGATAACTTGAGAAGAAGTTCCCTGGGTTGTGTTCTTTTCACATCACTAAAACTCAGAAGCAGAGTGACATTTCCACAAATAAATATAAAGCTTCAACATAAAAAGCTTCCTGAAAAATCTGAAAAATAATTTGCCAGAGATAAAGTATCAGATAGTAAAAGTACTGCTTTGGTTTTGTTGCACAAGTCCAGGTCTATTTGAGATGGAAGAAAAAGAGTTCAATTTTAACAGGACAGTTGCAACCATGAAACTAAAAAGAGTCTATGAATTATTGGTTAGTTTAAGATAACATACACAATAAACCTTTATGTCTGGCAGACATATTTAACACCAGTTACAAGTAGCTGTTATTAAAAAGTTTTCAGGATGAATGGGCCTTTCCGGTTTGCCTTGTAGAGGAAAATACTATCATATTACCCAATAAAACACTTATCATAATTACTGTTGATTGCCCTAACCTCTCCATTTTACTTGGCAGAAAGCAGCATGGAGTGTTGCTACTCTTTCCCTTGCTCCTCAGCCTCCACAAGAATGTCTAGCCAAGGTGGCTAGATGACATTTTGGCATAGAAAGCATCATATTTTCTCCTGCCAAATCCAGATAGTTCATACATGCAGGTGAAATGTTGCTCTCACTGGTTTTTGGGATATCATTCTCAGCTTTCTATCAGCCACGTACATTAGGAAGATGAGAAAAACTTGAAGTGTCATTCTTAACAGGTGCAGATATTTATTTGTGTCACCCCCCAGCATATTGATATTCTGGCTTGCAATATGAAGGACACGACTTCACTACGACATTTAACTTGACACTCAAAAATTGCAGCCTCTGCTTTCTTGTAGATGGATCCTGAAGAGGAATTATGAGCAAGTTAAAATCTATTGTAATTTCTCTCCAAGCATTTGTTCTGTGCAGAAGGGATGGATAAACAAGTTTCACTAATAATCTGAATCACATAATATATTAATTATTACGAATTCTGACAAAAAAATGCTCTAAGCATTTTTGTTTCATAACTGCCATTCTTTGTCATAAGTAAGCACTTTTGATGTATACTTAGAGCCACTCCTGTCTTGCCTTTTCCTTAGCTCAAAAACTTGCCTTTGAAGGTGGAGAAAATATAATCATTGGAGACTGGCTCCTAGAACTTCAAATTACCTTTTGTCGCACTTTCAAATTTGTTTTGCCCAGCCTTTATGAAAGCTAAAATTCTTTCAGTAAAGTCTACTGGACATTATTTAAATTGCAGACACTGAGTCTCACACAGTTATATGGTGAAAGGATACATGCTTTGCTGGAAGAGAGTAGTCTTTAGAAGGAGTTTCCTATTTAAACTTTTACTTAAATACTTACAGTTTTGAATATTGTAATTCCCAGATGACAGAAGCACATTCATTATGTTAAAATATGGTAAGAGGTGCAAAACCAATCTACCTTCCATAGAATTTTCACATGACTTGCTGATTCTTGCCCTTCTTTTCTTCGTCTGCAGTAAATCATTCTGAAGAACAGAAAGTGATGGCTGTCTTGGTGGACTTTTGCATTCTTCAGAGTCTCCTAAAGGATGTTCCAGTTGTCAAATGTGGGAATTGCTCATAGTGGAACCAGTAAAGGAGATGATTTATGTATCAAAGACATTGCTGGACAGTGTCAACAAGTGGCCTGTCACTTATGTAGGACCTATTTTTTAATGACTGTTTTGAGTTCTTAAATGGGACTTGGCCACAAAAGGACTTTTGGGATAGTCTTCTATAGAACGGTGAATATCCTTCATTTCCTGTTTAAATTTTCTAGGGTTATTTTGTTTCCTCCTTCGTTCTTTGTAAGGCTCAGGATGAATGCAGTATTCAGCTGTTCTGACATCCAAACGTTTCAAACAGTATCTCTGTGCTCAAGAAGTCTTATCTTTCAGTGAAGTGTATTTGTTATTTTATTAATACCTTTTTTAATATCATCCTATAATTCAAATTCAAGTTGGTGAATATTCTGAAAATATTTGCACAGAAAGACTTCCATTTTTATCCCATCCTTGGTGGAGGAATCCTTGCATTAAGCAAATCTCTTTTCTTTTAACCCTCCTCCAGTCTGCTGAAAGTCAATAGGCTGATGATGTTGCAGTGACTGCTTTTCTTGCTGCCAGGCTGAGAAAACGTCTATCTACAAAAACATTCTCCTGTCTACAGTTACTTGCATGTGCTCTCACTTCTCTTTCTCCCTGAGCTTAGAAAGACTTCTTCAGAAAAGCGGTCCATGTTGGCCACTTACCAGTCGCTAAAAATGCCCAGTGCCGAGATGTATTCAGGTTCTGTTTGGGTTGATTGTGTGAATTTTATGGCTGGCCTGACTTGCAGTAGGAAGTTTTTGAATGTATCTGATAAGCCAGGGAGAGCTTGGAGCTTGGGTTGTGGAATTTAATAGTTGCTGTTCTAATTAAAATTGCTGCAACAAAAAACTTGTGAGCAAGCATAGTTGTCTGATGAATGCTGAACTGAGGTGCTTCCTTTGTGGAAATTTTGTCATGCAATGTCTGAAATAGAATTTGCTAGTCAAAAAGCAGGTATTACAGATGTTTATAATTGGGCTCAGTAAAAAAATTGATTAAATTGGCACATTTTGAATGTAAAGATTCAGAATTGTGGTTTATCTTGAAGACAGAAATGTTATTTATTTTACAGTTTACAAACAAGAAAATCATGACACAGTATGTAAAACCAAGATAAATTCCTAAATGAGACATATTGACATATTCCCCAAGGGAATGTCTGCATTGTGTTAGTTCCACTGTGGTAACTTTTAAGTGCTATTTTCACCTGCTACTCTAAACATTTTAAAAGAAGCTTTCCCCTGACATATTTCAATAGAAGGATCAGTTGTCTGGAAAGTTACAGGTGGGCTTCTTTTTATAAGTACTTTTGATAGGTATTTATCATAACTCTTGGCTCTGGGGCCAGTCCTAAAAAAATGAAAAAGAAACGGCATTGTTAAATGACAAAAGTTAAAAACCCAAGCAATTAATTGTGAGCATTAGACATCCAATTCAGCTGGCTTTTATATGCATACTTCATTTATATGTAATCTTGAAGAACAGTTTTTCATAGATACAAAACTGCTGCTATACAAGTAAGATTTGTCTATGACCTGTAAGCTTGACAGACAGAAGAATTAAAAAAAAGTCTTCCTTGTATGAAAAATCTTGGGCAATGCTTGCAAAGATGTACGCTTGCAAAACAATTGCTTCTGCTGCTATGAACAGTGCAGTTCCCAGTCTGCTCCCAGGTCAGCTCATTGACTTATGTAGACCTTTAGATGGTCCTGAGCAACTTGATTACATAGGAAAGATGATATTGGTGGAGAAGAGGTTATAGCAAATGTCTTTGTTTCTTGCAAACTTAAGTAAACGTAAGGTTCCCTAAATGTCAAATAGCTAGATTACATATTACTCATTGCCTTCTTATGCGCATTCTCTCACTTTTTTACATTTCAAGAAATGTTAAAGCACCTGACAATCATTAACTGACATTTTGCAAATATTTAGACAAGAGTACCTGGGTTCCATAGTCTAATAATGATAGTCAGAAAGATGGCTCTTGTACCCAAAGGTGAAGAGATGTTATAGAGAAATGATACTGTCCTTGCTGAATAATAGGATTTTACAAGAAAAAAAGACTCTGAAGTTGATAGCAAAATTCATATATCTGCCAAGAGGATTGAGATTTCATGACCTTTCTGAATATTTTTTAATTTTTTTAATAGCCAACAAGAAATTTTGGAATCGCTCCATGGTGAAAATGGTAATTACTTTTATAACATTGAAAACTCGGGTAGTAATTCTAGTTGAATGGACTACTTAAGAGAAGTTATTTTCTAACTTGATTTCAAGATCTTTGGAAGAGACATAAGCTGTGGCATTCATTGTCTGTCCATCTGCCTCTTCTACACTAATATCTTTTGAATTCCTTGGTCAAATTCAACCAAATCTGAATTACCTGTAAGAGTTCTAGTTTACTTTATGTTCCTTCAAGTCATGTGAAAAATTAGGGACTGCATGGAAGAAAGAGACTCAAATTAGCATACTGCTGAGGAAAGGGTAGGCAGAAAGCAAACACTATATATTTTATTAAGCAGCAGTGATCTAAGTCTAACTTTGGACTATCCACATTGCATGTGCTCTCTTGCCCAGTTGGGGCAGCATGATGAGAAATGGTGGTGTCAAGTGGGTTTATGGGATGAAGGGAACCATATTTCATGAGTTCTACTACTCACAGAAGAGCTCATTTGACTGGCATTGCTATAGCTACCTTAGTTCAAAAAAAGAAGATTTTGAAAACCAATATCATATGCTTTATTAAACTCAAGTCTTAAGTAAGGCTATATATAATCATTTTAATTTTTGAGGCTTCACAAGTAATCCTACTTAAATATATAGAGAAGGTTTATCATCAGATGTTTGTGCCATTTTTCTTGATTATCACTTACTGAGGCTTCAAAGTAGTCACTTCAAAGTGCTTAAAAGCAAAATGTGTTTTTTTTTTTTCTTGCCACAGCATCCAGTAACCTAATAAAAGGCAGATTATACTGATTTACTGTGAAGCACAAAGGATAACTAAAATATAAGGGGTTTTTACATGTCTACTCCATAGGATTGTGAGTTATTCCAGGACTACAGGCAATGTAGATAATTTTGTATTACAGGTACAGAACATTCATGTTTTTTAAAAATCATATTTTGCTTCAGTATGACAAAGGACATGCCAGAAAGGAATCTTTGCTTTCAAACTTAAAGCCACAGGGACTCACACTCATTTGGCATTTCTGCTGGAAGAATCTCTCTGAAGACATAGTCACTGGTGAACCACTGTCCTGCATGGCCTTTGGTAGGTGGCCACAAGGATGCTGCACAGCAAAGTCTTTTGCCCTCTGAACATAATGCTGTCTTGCTGGCAATCTACAGGTGACCACTCTGGTTGTCTGGTGTACCAGCAGGTTGTCTTATGCCACTCTAAGCCCCTGGGCATTCTTGGATGCATGTCTGGTGTCGCCCTTGCAGTTCCTCTGTAGGAACAGAGGCTTCTCAAGGCACCTCAAGGCACCCTTAAAAAGTCAATCCAGACCTGTTCTTTGGCTCGCTAGCACAATATAGGTCACTACTGAAATGTGAATTTCACTGTTTGAGAAAGTTTCAGTGGCAAATAATTTTCCTTTAGGTGAGAACCTTTTAGGTAGCCCATGGAGGGCTCTGAAAGGAAAAGCAGAGTAATTTTGTTCTGATGTAACCTGACAGAGTCAGGGTAATGGGTGCTGAGTGACCGGTGTGGCTGAAAGAGTTGGGCTGATGCACTTTGAACTCGCTGAAGCAATTCAGGCATCAGTTAAAAATGGCAAAGCTGTCTTGCAATAGCCAAACCTGGAAGCTATGCTTATAAGAAAGAACCATGGCTATGTCATAATATGTAAAAATTATAATTTTAGTGGCATCTCTATTTGCGGCTAAAAACTGCTGAGATTATCTTGGAGTCAAAACACCAGTACAGGTAACTCAGCCTTCAGGATTTTTGCTCTCAGCTTCACAAGGTTTCCACCTTGTTAGGGTTTAGTTCCCTCTTGGCAAAGCACTGGAACAGCTGAGCTGTAGGACTCATTGTGTGACACCTAGAAGATGTATGCAGCTGGCTTTCCTCCATGTGCACTGGATGTTCAATCTGCAGTGTCTTCTGAATTCTGCCAGCACTTTCAGGTGGCTGTTCAGTGAAGATGGGAGGGAGAATGGACCTGCAAGGACATGAATAGAAATGGCTGAGATGTTGCTGCAGCAGAATGCTCTGGGACCAGACCACAGTCCGTGTTCGGCTACTGTTCTCTGTCAATTTGTGACTAGAGCAGGCTGGTAAGATAGTACTGAAAATTTACCAGTTCTGGCATAAAATCCTTATCCCTAGCCTATCAAAAAGAAGGATGAGAAAATTACATTTGTGTTATAAGCTACATTTTAACTCTAACTTAGATACAACAAAGGAAGCTAATTATCCAATTCAAATTGCCCTAGCACTAAAGTTGGTTCTCAGTGAGTTTAACAGTAATATATCGTTCTCTCCTGCAGGGAATGGCAAATATACCAGAACGTACAGGATTATATCAGAGCATGGCTCTTAAACTACTATCCACTTTACACAAACTTTGAAGCTCTTGCCTATGAAGCTGCCAGAAGCTGGTTGTGGAACTGTAAGACACTAGCTACCTTTGTGGGGAGAATTCCTCTCTGTCAAGTATTAACTCGAGCCTTTCTAGCAAGCAGTAAGCCAGAGTTTTGGCAACCCCTCATTCAGAAGGACTTGATCCCCTAGATCAAGTTAGAGGCTCCTCTGAATTCAATCAGGGTGAACATACGTGAGTTTTGAAGTTCTGAATATTGAAGTCCTTCCAACAGAAATTAATAACTGGACCCCAAACTATCATTTTATATAGGTCTTGACCAAGTGACTTTAAGCCTTAAACAAAGATGTTCACCAGTGATATTTCCTGCTGACCCCAGAGAAGAGCAGCCTTTCCTGAGCATCCCACATATAGCAAGCCATTCTTGGGGAGTAAGAATTCTGCTGATATCTGCTGAAGTGTGAGATGATTTGATTAGATGGTCCAGGTTTCATTTACGTGTGAACTTTGAGACAGCTGACATCCCACTTGGAAAACTATTACTAAGTTTTAAATTGAGAGAAAAAGTAACATCAATATTTGTGCTTGCTGAGGACTGCCCAGACTGCTTTGCAATCTGTAGTACTGGGGCGATGAAGCCATAGCTCCGGCATGAATCTGGAAACGTTTCCCTATTGTCAGGACTCATTGGAGTTCATTTTGAGTAATGACTCTCTGTGAACGAGGAAAGGAGTGGCCAGGGCGCATTGGCATGATGGAGCTGATAGGTCACTAAATTGGCTAGCAGGTATGGCAGCTGCTTGTGGTGCCTGGCAGAATTGTATGTACCAACAACGGACTAGTCGTGGAGTAGACCAGATAGATGTTGTCGTTGAGTACAAAAGCCGTGAGCAGAGGCTCTGCTCTGGGCAGAGCTGGGGTAATCAGAAGAGCCTTGGGAAACTACCCTTCCCTTTGCGACAATAGACCAACCATCTGCTGAGGTTATCTGAGAAGTATAATGTGGATGGCCAACCCCAGTGGAGGAGGGTAATAGCAGTTACTTCAGTGGCCACTTACACCTATGGGAAGAGGAATGGGCCAGGACATTTGCTGGAATATTCTAAGAAAGGGAGGAGGCTAGCTGATGGCAGTTTTTATTACTGTAGCTCAGGTCTCCCAAACTCAGCTTTGGTTATGTTGTCATCTTCAAAGCCACTGAAGTTCTGCTTGTATATAAACCTTCTGAGTGATCTGCTGCATGTAAGTGTGGATGTTTTCTCAGTTTGGGGCATAAATTCTGCTTCATACAGCAGGTTTTTGAGTGGGGGCTCAAGATGATGTTTAGGAATTTTACTAGAAAGGTCTAGAAACTGAATAGATCCTTTAATTAAAGCCAATCAGTATGGAACAGAAAGATTACCTAGTGACTGAAATTATAGGAAATATTCCACTCTGTAGTATTCTGATTTCAGTAGCACAGCTGCGCCATTTTGCTCCCTTAAATTTTTTCTTTCTTCTTAGCAAGCATTAGAAAGCACCTGTTCTCTCAGTTACAGTATGGAAATAATTATGGGATCTCAACATACCAGAAGTGAAGCATTAATTTAGGAAAGTCATCAGCAAATGAAAATAATGTAAGAATTGTATCAGAATAGACTGATATTCTTATTATGTAAGGATAATTCTCATTATATGTTTGGGCTTATATCCATAGTCTTTAAAATACTTCACTATATATTACAATTTTGAATACCTCTGTGAGATATTGGTTTTGTCATTTCTGTTATGGACCTCTTACATCTGAATAGCCCTGGTAAAATAAAAAGCCTCCTCCACTCTCAATGGGAAGAATGGGTGAATGATGAAGACATCATGCAGTCCAACCTGTTTTTAAAAAAAAGATTATGCGTAGGTAAGTTAAGTAATTGCTGATGCAAGTATCTGTGGCAAAATTTGGAATGAAACTCAGGTATGAGTCCTGGTTCTCACTATCATTGCTACGCATTACATACAGGTCCACTGTATGATATTACTTATGAAATGTAATGGATAGAAATTTGGTGGTGTTTCAACTTGACTGGCATAAACAAAATAAAAGACTGTAGGTGGTGTCACCCATAACTGGCATTCTTGGATATGTTTCATCATAAGGACTCTCTTTTGAAAAGGCTGTTTGACTGTAACTAACAGCTCCTTGGGTCCAAATCTTCGGTGCTGGATGACTGTCTCCAGCTGAAATGCTTACTTTTTTGAAGTTCAGCTGTTATGAGCCCAAGCTGTTTACAAGAAAGTTGTTCCATCCAATACTTACAGCTGCATAATGCTTTTGCTGGGTAAACTCTAGAGCATTTATTTTAATTTAGGAGATATTTGAAATATGGTGGAGATGGGGCTGATGACAAATATACACCTTTTTTAGTCTCTGTAGAAGCCTCACAGTGTGGGCAAGTTACAGAATCCAATTACATCTTAGGTTACATATGCAAATAAGGGGATAAACTTATCATCTAGCTTATTTGAAGATGTTACATCCTTGATCTCTAATATCCTGGTGGTTTGGAAGGCCATGATAAGTTTTCTGCAGCAGATCTGCAGAACTGTGAGGAAATACAACATTTATGAACTAACTGTATGGTAGATGTTGTAGTCTACCATCAGTATCTTGTGCTGCAATGCTTCTCCCTTGCTGTGTGACCTCACATGACTGCTGACTCCCCAGCATGTGACAAGTCCCACATGGATGGTCCACAAGATTCCAGGAGTGGTTCAGCGCTCCAGAGAAGTTTGGGGACATTCATTTATCCCATAGATAGAAGAGGTTTATCAAAGTTTTCCACTGTTTTTCTCTCCTGTTAGTTGCTGAAAATGTTTGTGGAAGAATAGGATCACTGTCTTTTCTATGCAATCAAATGCTTCTGCAGTTGGAGACAAGGCTAATGGGAGGAGAAGGATGAAACAACGCTCTTCTTACTTTTTTTTCCCCCTATTAGCAATGTATTTCTTTTTATTCTCAATGCATTTTTCAACTTCATAAAGAAAGCTGGAATTGGATCTGTGGAAAAAACTCCACAACTTTCTTCCTTTGTCTGCAAAATTAAGATTCCATCTCTGCTCAGAAGAATGCAAACCTTGAAGTCTTAGTTATATCCCATGGTATTTTCTTCTGGTTTTTTTGGTACTTCCTTCCCCCCAGTGATGCTGAGAAATTTATATTAAACTTAGGGAAAGAATAAATGTTCTGCAGTATATTTAAAGGAATAGACATGTTATTTAAAGAACTAGAGATGTTAGTCCTTGTTATGTAGTAACATGCTTCCTTCTTTCTAATCAACGTTTGTATTGCCTTATCCTGTCATTGACCTGCCGTGGTGTGGAGTGAACAATATGATGTCAACCATGGAAAATTAAAATATACTTACTTGTAGGCATTTGGAAATCTTCAGAACCAAGTGACATACACAAGAGTACTGGTAACAAATAAGGCAAATAGCTTGGAACCAGGGACTAAAGCCCTACTTCAGAAGGTTCTCTCTTGCAAAGCTCTTTCCTCACATACTTTCTGTACTATGCCAGTGGGCAGTCGCAGTATAGGTTCTGCTTGTCTCAGCTAACAAGAGGGTATGTAAGGGGCTGGACGTGAGGATGTTTGTTGCTGACTGTCTTGAGCTATTGCTCTGAAACTGCCCGGCTGTCAGGAGCAGCAGCCTGGTAACAGAAGACAGTTTTCACAGAGTCACAGAATAGCTGATGTTGGAAGGGGCCTCTGGAGATTGTCTGGTTCAACCACCCTACTCAAAGCAGGGTCATCTAGAGCAGGTTGTTCAGAACTGTGTCCAGTCAGGTTTTGCCTGTTTCCAAGAATCGAGACTCCCCAGCTGGCCTGGGCAACCTGTTCAAGTGTTCTATCACCCTTACAGTAAAAAAGCTTTTTCTTGTGTTTAAACTGAATTTCCTGAGTTTTGGTCTGTGCCCATTTCCTCTTGTCCTTTCACTGAGCATCACTGATAAGAGTTTGGCTCTGTCTTCTTTACTGCCTCCCATCAGGTATTTATACACATTGATAAGACATGCCCCCTACACCCAGCCTTTTCTTCACCAGGCAAACCCAATCCCTGCTCTCCCAGCCTACCTTCTTATGTCAGACACTACAAACCCTTAATCATCTTCATGACCCTTTGCCGGACTTGCTCCAGTTATCTCCATGCCTGTCTTACACAGCACTCCAGGTGTGGTCTCATCAGAGCTGAACCGTGCGGAATAATCACCTTCATTAACCTGCTGCAGATGCTCCTCCTAGTGCAGCAGCATGCTGCTGACTGCTTTTCCTGCAAGGGTGACTTGTGGGTCATTTTCCACTTGTCAACCAGGACGTCCAGGTCCTTTTTTGCAAAGCTTCTTTCTAGTCAGTCAGCCCACAGTGTGTACTGATAGATGCAGGACTTTGCATTTCACTTTGTTTTATTTCCTAACAGTTGTGTTGGCCCATTTCTCCAGGCTGTTAAGGTCCCTCTGAATGACAGCACACTCACTGGACCTATCACCCATTCCTACCAGTCTTATATCAACTGCAAACATGCTGAGGATGCACTCTATCCCATTGTGGAATGATTGCTGGAGGTGACTTATTGATATATGTCCCCTTCTTAAGGGAAGGTAGACCTTCAGGGTGGAATGCAGTGGATTATACACGAAATCTGTTCCATAATAATTCCCTAAGCAACATAACCTGCAACCTTAGATGTTAGCAACACCAGGGGAGCCTGGCATGCTGACTCTGAGAAGCAACACGGAGGGTGGAGCAGTGTGGAGACACCGTGACCAGGCTCTGTGATATCATCGCAGGGATAGGGAACTGGAACGATAGGAACAAGAATGGTAGGTCCCTGCATAGAATCCACTGAAACAAGGAGGTGAAATAATGGAGGTTCTGTCAATGCTATTGTCTTACTTCTGATTTATATTATAAGCGCCCAGTTCTGGAGTAGTGACACACTAAATCATGTTCTCTGGGTGAACTTTGCTCATTATAATCTCATTATAATACCAAACCACACCTCCATCCCAAAAGCTACCCACCTCCAAGGTATGACCACTCCTCACTGAGCATGCACTCTGAATTTTCTCTGGCATATACCTTTAAGAGTAAAGTGAGGAGATTTTACACCAATCATAATAAAGGTATATATGACTAGAGTCACCCAAGCTCCACCTAAAAAATAAGAAAATGTAAAAGGGCTTAAGAGAGGAAGAGTGCGACAGAAGACACCATCATAGCCAGGTCAGGAGGACATTGCTGACTTCTGGGATCAGTCGATGGGCTGAACCTCTCTTCCTCCCATAGGGATGCCTATTGGGTAAGATTCGAACCCTTGGTTATGCTGAGTGCTTCACCAGGAAAATTGGAAATCTCTATAGAGTTTTTCCATAATTTAATGTGCTTGTAGTCGACTGTATTATTTGCTTGTACTTTGCAGACAGTGTATTTATCACTGGCAATCCAAAAGAACCTGTACTGCTGCTTTAATAAACTGTACTATTCATTAAAATCTAGCCATGATAGTTCATTGAACATGACCAAACTCCTTAAGTCTGGCCATGATCGTTCATTGAACGTGACTAAATTGAAAGTACAGTGCACTATTAGTGCATCTGTAATCGTGATAGTTCAATATATTGAATGTGACCAGACTTATAGTGCTGAATTGGACACCACTCAGGATCTAAGCCTAGCTGCCCCCAAACCCTCTGATATCTGAGGACAAGCTGGAATGCAAGGGGGTTTATTTTCTGCCAAACTTTGTTACGCTTTTTCATAACACCCATCAGCTAGATCATTAATGAAGATGCTAAACAGTATTGAACCCAGTATCAACCTGTGGGGTACACTGCTGGTGACTAGCATCCAACAGGCTTTGTACAGATCAGCAGATGACAACCCTTTGAGCCCAATATTTCAGCCAGTTTTCAATCCACCTCACTATCCATTTATCTAGTACCTACTTCATTGGTTTGTCTATGGGGTTGTTATGTGAGACAGTGTCAAAATCCTTGCTCCAGAAACAACATCCACTGCTCTTCCCTCACACCAAGCCAGCTATCTTATCACAGAAGGCTATCAGTCAGGTTGGTCACACATAAGTTTCCCTTCCTAAATCTGTGCTGACTTTCCCCAGTCACCTTCTTGTCATTCATATGTTTGGAAATGGTTCCCAGGAGGATTTGCTCCATCACCTTCCCAGGGATTGAAGTGAGGCTGACAAACTGTAGTTCCCTGGATTCTCCTTCTTGCTCTTCTTGAAGACAGCAGTGACATTTGCTTTCTTCTAGTTCTGAGGAACCTCACCTGATCCCCATGACCTTTCAAAGATTATTAAGAGGGGGCTTGCAATGATGTTGACGAGCTTCCTCAGTCCTTGTGGATGCATTCCATCAGGATCCATGGACTTGTGTATGTCCAATCGCTTTAAACATTCTCTAACCTGATCCTCCCTGATGGAGGAGAAATCTTCATTGCTCTAGGCTTTCCCACTGATATCAGGGGCTTGGGATTCCTCAGGGCAAATCTTACCAGAAAAGACCAAGGCAAAGAAGGCGTTGAGTGTCTTGGACTTTTCCATGTCATTCCTTGTTGTCTCCTCATTCACCTGTGTCAGGAATTTATCATTAACACACTCCAGAAACCTCCTGAGTTGCTTGGGCTCTGCTGTATTGCCCTTCCAGCACCTATCAAGGTAAAGTCCCCTCTATTACCTATAATGTTCTAGTAGCAGAAATCTGGTTAAATACCAGAATGTGGGAGTATATATTGTTAAGCACATTGCAGTTAGCCATTTTCCCTCTCCTCTTTTGCACACCTGTGTATGCCCAGCTAAAAGGCAGGCACAGACCACTGTGTGGTATGTTTACATGTGCTCCATGTACGTGAACAATTTAAGTGATGTGCATTTGTATTTTCAAAAGTCCATTACCAGATGCCACAAGGCTCTAAGGGCTGCTGCCATATTTCTGAAGAATGGTAAGCTCCTGGAAAAGTACCAGTTAGGTTGAGATAGAGAGTCAAAACCTTGTAAGACATTCGTGCTGACCACATTCCAGTTATTTAGTGAAAAGGGAGCTGTTATCCATTTATAATTGCTGATAACCTGAGAATATATCACTTGTATAACAGAACTAGTGTAGGGTTTATAGGGGACAAGGAAATCTCCGCCATCAGGTGTTACTCTTTATCTGTAAGAAGTTCACAGGGTCCTGAGGATAAAATCCTTATTATGGTGGTGAAATATTCTCAGATGATTAGACTTCAGTGGAAGCAGAGTGAAATCAATGCTGAACACTTCTCATAGTCCTACTTTGAATATTGAAGCGTGTATTTGCAACGTGAAGTTGCCCTTTCTCCATATCAGAATCTCCCCTCTTTTAAGAAATGCCCTGATGCTGAGCTCTTTTTGAGTTTTCTGCTTCATGTATTCAAACAGGTGCTTCAAAGACATTACACTGTTGGTTAAGCAGTGCCTAATCCATATGGGTGGTTGGTGGCTCTGCTTAGGTCTGTTTTCTTTGTGTATTTCCTTCAACACAAAGGTTTGAAAGGCCTCATATAGGCTGTTTTGTTCACTGTCTTGGTGATGGGTCTGTGACAGGATGTGCACAGATTAAGGGAAAGATTAGTTTTACGCTTGAAAACTATCCATTTTAGGCATGTGAGGTGCACGTGGAAGTTAGGCTGAAGCTCAGTGATGGATGGTGCTTTATTTTTCCTCTGCTGCTGTGATGTTTTGCTCCTTTATAAAAAGAGAGTGATAGAGTCAAGCAGAGACCTGTGGAGGAAGGGGCAAATAATTCCTTGAGATCACCTGAGCATTAGGAGGAGAAAAAAACTTTGATACATGTTGGTCAGGCAGAGGAGGAATGTCTGAGACTGAAAGCTAGCTGAGGAGCTAGGAGATGGCTAAGGAGAGCAGGGAGCAAACACACAACTAGGCCTGAGTGATTTCTCAGGATCAGGAAGCCACTGCATAGGGTTGAGCTGCAACCTCAAGACAACAAGCTGTTAGGTTGCCAGAAAGCGTAAAAGAAAGGATGTACTTCAGAAGAATAAAATAAGCAGAGGACCTTCCTTTGCAAACAATTTTAAAATTTCATTTCTGTCTTACCTAATCACTTGATTTATATCTATTATAAAAGTAAGTGCTTCTCGTTTGTATTTTAATAGAATCTGGCTTTTCACTTGAAAAGTCCTTCCATTTTTGGCAAGCAAGGGAAGTTCATTTTATAAGCTTTAAGCAAATCTGCCTCACAGTTCCTATCCAATTTGAAGTTCAGTCCTTGGCTCACCTGAAAAAGTGATTTTCAGATTTTTCCGAAACTGCTTCTAACTTTGCATTTTTCTAATCACATGTAGGTCTCATCACCACAGTGCAGGTTTAATTTTGAGACTTAATAATGGAATACAAAATCTGGGTTTTTTTTGTCTTGTATGAGATATGCAGGCTGGATGTTGACCGGATGGCAAACTTTCAAAAAATAGTTCCCCTTTTGGGGAAGATGACCAACCTTTCTGTGTTTTAAAGGAGATTCCTTATTTCATTAGTTTGTCACATGAATCAAACATTTGCAGAGTGATGCTAAAACATATACTGTTGATTAAGCCTTGTTTTCAGTGTGGAACTCATCCTGAAGAAATATTGGTACTATCCAGAGCCATTCACATGTGAGAACAGATTTAAAATGTGCTCTCTTCCAGGGTTTATCCACAACTAAAGTAATACTTCTTGGTAGAACTAGAAATTTATGTACATGCTAATAATAATTCCTCTTGCTGTTGAGAAAACAATTAAACAATTATGTTGGGAAGGGCATATATTTTCTTTCTGGCCACCATCTCAAACTGTGAAAATATCAATGTTTCTGATAGCTGTTCATTATCACAACTCTGAAAGGGGAACAAGCCTCTGTCTCTCAATTAGTTAAAAAAGAAGTAATGAAACTGCATTAGGAATATTTGCAAATGGGAAAAGTACAGTGCATTCAAATGATTCGGCTTTTGAAAACAGATAATCATTTATACTGATAAAGCTAACACTGACTTTCCACAAACACTAGCAGATTCCTGGCTGTCTTATTCCCTAACACAGTGAAGTATGCTGTACATAAATAATTACTCAGTTTAAAAAAAAAAGTGCAATCATGTTTATAGTTACTCTTTTTCAATTGCCAAAAGAGTTTCAGAGTTACAGGAGCTATTTCATTTTATCAGTCTAGAATATTTGGACCTGCTGAAGCTTATCTCCACAAAAATATTATCTCTGCTGTTAACTTAAGATAACTGTGTTATCTTAACTGTGTAGGTGAAGGGTTCTTGAAAAGTTTCCTCACTATTAGAAGTTAGTTTTCTACATTAGGTGAAGATTGCCTAATTGCAATTTCTAATTTCTTTAAGGATGATGAGGATGGGAGTGATAGTTTCAATGACTAAATAACTACTTAGAAGGGGTTTTTTATGACACACTTAAAAACCATAACAACCTGCTCTTCTGTATGCTGGAATTAATGATGTAATGCTTTCTGTGAAAGGTAAGCTAGGAAAAAGAATTGACAACTGATTCATGCATCACAGTCTAATTCTTAAAAACACTTCACATCAAAGCAGAAAAAACACCAAGCATTTCATTCACCTTTCAAATACCTGAATTTGTATTAAAGCCACAACAAACAAAACTAAATTTAAACTGAGCCAGTTGCTTTCTCTGGAAAAAGCGTTGGCCTTTCAGGAAATCACAGATGTTTGTGACAGGCTGAACTTTCAAGTCTGGATGTGGAACCTTTGCCTGAGGAATTTTGTGGAGGGCGAGGATGTCAGTAGTACACCTACTACACGAGCCTTGTGTAAGGAAATTGTCCATGGCTCTATCCTTAAGCTCTCATTCTCTCTATTTCTCTAAATTCATTGACTTTAATATGCCCTCTGCTAACTCGAGTGCACACTCTGAAGAATATTTTTCTTTTAAAAACAGATGGTATGGAAATTTGTTGAATATTGGTTCTGTTAAACTGAAGCTGCAAATTAATGTTAATTTCAATTGAATGTGTGAGAAGACATAAAAGCTGATTTTAAAAAATACCTTAAGAACTGAAATGTTTAAAAAGATATTCATTATCGGTTTTACCTCAATAAATTGAATATGATAGTATAACAGTGAGGGCAACAGGAATGCTGAATAAGAGAAAATTGGATGAGAAATAGTATTTCCATTTTCTATTATGTTTTCACCCATGAAAGATGATGAGCCAACTTCCGAGGCAATTAAAAGCTGCGTTGTCAAGAATATGGCATCCCATATGGATTTCTGGTAACTGTACTGCAGTTCCGCCCTTTAATCACAACAAAACTGATCTTTTTAAGCTACACCTAATAAATAGGTGTCCATATTAAGTGACAGTAGTTTCAACTTGCACAACTTTCAACCCTGAAGCTTGCTATATTACATTTTTGCTGTTTATAAAGATTCTACTTATAAACATATTGCATTTATTTATTCAGGTCTTGCCTTCCGTACATTGACAAGTAATAATATGCAGAGGCTTCATTTGCGTGGGTGGGAGAGCAATTGAATATATCTAGGTCCTTTAATAAACTTTATAGGTTATATTTTCTAATTGATTGTTCTTTGGTTTATTTTTGGGTGGTGGTTTTTTCATAATCAGCTTTTAGAGCTGTGGTACTCAAATCCAACTTCTTTATTCCAATTAAGGCCTAGTCACTGCTGTCTAGACTGCAGTAATGATGTTGGTTGTTTTCCTGTAATAACCCTATTGATACGCTCCAAAATAGCACTGGCCCTTCTTTTCAAATAGCTGATGTTGGCTGATTGTATAAATAATGGACTATCGTCCATTACATGTAGTCTGGTTTTCGCCGTAAAGAGAAACTGTGCATTAAAGATAAAAATCATCTTGAAAGGAAAGAGAAGGTTTTAGCCTAAAAGATGTTTTTCAGCCCTACTTGGGCAAACTGTCACTCAAGCTCTACATATCAGGGTTGTGTTGCTCTAGGGAATTATGTCTGCTGTTCTCCTAGTCCCTCATGGCAAAAGGGTGAAGGTGAGAGCTGGGATCTAATGAATTGCAGGCTGAGGGCAAATTCACCTTCCTGTGAAAACTGTGGTTTAATACCTTTTCAATAAATTGGACATTAGCCTGAACCATACTGTATTATTTCTTGCTATTATGTTTTACAAAAAGCCATCTTAGTTAGCTGAAGCACCAAAAAGACCTACTTCTGGGCATTAAGGATTTTGTGTCTCTGTTATAAGTTAGACGGGTGTGATGTAAGTGCCCTGTCTGGCACTTGAATGTCTCTGGAGGCAATTCCAGAGGATCACTGGCTATTTTGGCATGGTGTCACGACCCGGGCTGGACAGACCAGGGAGTCGTGTTTAATTCGAAATTCCCTCGGGCTAAATTAAAGTGAAACTACACCAAATGAT